>NC_052517.1:10745000-11045000 GCF_014356525.2 Nilaparvata lugens | reverse complement strand
GTCCAATTCTCGAAAGTCTTGACCATACCATAAACTGAGGGTAATGCTTCAATTTGATGCCATGGAGTCTGAGCCACATCAGTCAGGAAGGCGGCTTCATCAAAGTTTTTGAAGTCTCTATAAGTGATAATTTTCTGTTCTGGCTTGGGTATCTTATGGGAAAGTACACAGTAGATCAAATCATGTCTAGAAATAGCTGGGACTGAGATTTGGCCTGCTTGAACAACCTCATTGGGATCACTAACAATGAGAAGGTCAATGAGTGTGTCTGATTCATTAGTATGATGAGTTGGATCGAGAGGTAAAATAGTCATGTTTAGGCATTGGAAAATTGTAGTCAGTTGAAAGTAGTCAAAGTTACGATTTGTTCATAGTTCAAGTCGGTGTTCATATCCCCCATAACTAGTATACGGTTATAACAAGGCATAAGAGAAAGCAAGGCATTTTCGAAATCTGTGAAATGACCTATGTGTTTTGGTGGGCGATAACAGATACCAACGAGTAATTTACCAGTACTAGATAAGGATAATTCAAGTAGCATAAACTCTGGTCTGGAACAATACTCTTGTTTAGATGTGATTAAAACTTTTGTTTTGATACCATCTTTCACATAAATTGCTACACCCCCACAAGCCTTATTTAATCTATCATTCCGGAAAAGATTATATCCAGGCAATGCAACAAAATTTGATGAAATACTAGGCTTCAAAAATGATAGGCAGAAAAACGAAAAATCTTTGAAGAAAGTTATCAATAGAGAAAAGATACATAATACAACTGATAATGAATAATATTCGCATAAAATTGAAGAGAGAATAGTATGATTTAATGTGGGAAAGAATCGAATATTATATGGATAAATATATGGATATTATAATATGATAATTACATGGATATTAGTAGAAAGTAATCAGATAGAAAGAGAAAAGGTAGAAAGATAAATAGATATAGGAAGAGAAATAAACTTTTTAACATGCTGGATAGCTAGTGGAAAAATCACAGGGAAAATAATGATAATAATAGGGGAGAAGAGAAGAGAAAGAAGGAATGTGAATATATTGAGAAGAACTTATGAAACTGAACTATAGAATAAGAAATAGAACATTTTATTGTGATCTTGAATTAATCAAGGAGAGAAGAATAAGAAGAAGAAAGAAGAAGAAGAAGAGAAGAAGAAGAAGAGAAGAAGAAGAGAAGAAGAAGAAGAAGAAGAAGAAGAAGAGAAGAAGAAGAAGAGAAGAAGAAGAAGACGAAGAAGAAGAATAGAAAAGAATAATAATCACCATCGCAAACAACAATAATATTCTAGTAATCATTATTAATATAAGATCAAGGAGAGAAATGAGAAAGAAAAATAAAAAGTAGAGGAGATGATGGAGAAAGTGCTAGATTATTTTAGATGAGTTCTAAATAGGATTGAACGGTGAAGTATGAAAAATATTATATAGTATTAGAAGTATAATTAACTATTGGGAGTTGCAATAACGATAGAAGTAGTAAATTGAGTACTGTAATATTTTAGTGATGAATGTCTAAGATAACGTTATATAAAACACAGCCCCTATATAAGCATATGAACAGACTACCCACCCTCTGTTCTATCAATAATTCTTTACACATTAGCTTCTATTGTTCGAGCTGTGACAACAGCAGAAAATATCATTATGTACACCTAATTTAGGAGAGATTACTATCTATACCTATAGATTACATCCATATCTATAACGTATGTTAATCATCCAATTTATTGAAATTCAGCATTTCAAAAATTGATTAATTATGGAAATAATTTTGGTGAGAGATGTTATAATTATTAGTAAGAATAGAGATAATGATTCTCTAAGTAACCTCTGGAGTATAGTAGTTGATGCATTGAACATAGTTTTAAGGACTCGCCACACCAAGCTCGCCAGTACCGCTGAGGTAGTACCGCTGGTGGTAGTTTCTCGGCTGAGCACGCCACACCGAAAAACGTCTGCTAGCGGTAGTCTCCGAGTAGTGAGTCTAGTAGTGGGGGGAGGGCGTGACTGCAGCACTCAGCACTGTGCTACCTCTTCGAATCGCCTGCCATGTATTCAGGTTGAGCGCGCCACACTGAGCTCGCTTTGTCCGCCATACTACCTCACAGCGAACTTTTGTTGAATCGCCTAGCAGGCGGTCGTAGGTGGTAGTGCGCCATACTACCGCCGCGGTAGCGAACTCGGTGTGGCGCGCTTAACCTGAATACATAGCTAGCGATTTTTAAAACATCGCTACCGCCGCGGTAGCGAGCTTGGTGTGGCGTGCCCTTTACGGAATGAGGGGGGGTGAGAAGGTAACAAGAAGTCCTTGACACAAGGTACTCATTTCTTCTGAAAAATTGGTGGGGGAGCTATGATGATTCTTAAGCCTCACTAATTTTATAAATATAAGTATTCTTGTGCCTGAGAAACCTAGTTGGTCTACACTTTTGGGTGAAAGGAAGGATAAGCCATAACTAAACACTGCCCCTTGTGGGAGAGGAAGGAAAAGCCATAACTAAACACTGCCCCTTGTAGGGGAGGAAGGATAAGCCATAACTCAACACTGCCCCTTGTAGTAGAGGAAGGATAGGCCGTAACTTAACACTGCCCCTTGTAGGAGAGGAAGGATGGGTCATAATTCAACACTGCCTCTTTTAGATGAAAGGAAGGATAGGCCATAACTTAACACTGCCCCTTGTAGGAGAGGAAGGATAGGCCGTAATTTAACACTGCCCCTTTCAGGTGAAAGGAAGGATAGGCCATAATTCAACACTGCCCCTTGTAGTACAGAAAGGATAGGCCATAACTTAACACTGCCCCTTTTAGGTGAAAGAGAGGATAGGCCGTAACTTAACACTGCCCCTTGTAGGAGAGGAAGGATAGGCCGTAACTTAACACTGCCCCTTGTAGGAGAGGAAGAATAGGCCATAACTTAACACTGCCCCTTGTAGTAGAGGACAGATAGGCTGTTATTTAACACTGCCCCTTTTAGGTGAAAGAAAGGATAGGCCATAACTCAACACTGCCCCTTGTAGTAGAGGAAGGAAAGGCCGTAACTTAACACTGCCCCTTTTAGGTGAAAGAAAGGATAGGCAGTAACTTAACACTGCCCCTTGTAGGAGAGGAAGGATAGGCTGTTATTAAACACTGCCCCTTTTAGGTGGAAGAAAGGATAGGCCATAACTCAACACTGCCCCTTGTAGGAGAGGAAGAATAGGCCATAACTCAACACTGCCCCTCGTAGGAGAGGAAGGATAGGCTGTAATTTAACACTGCCCCTTTTAGGTGAAAGAAAGGATAGGCCATAACTCAACACTGCCCCTAGTAGTAGAGGAAGGATAGGCTGTAACTAAACACTGCCCCTTGTGGGAGAGGAAGGGAAAGCCATAACTAAACACTGCCCCTTGTAGGGGAGGAAGGATAAGCCATAACTCAACACTGCCCCTTGTAGTAGAGAAAGGATAGGTCGTAACTTAACACTGCCCCTTGTAGGAGAGGAAGGATAGGTCATAATTTAACACTGCCACTTTTAAATGAAAGGAAGGATAGGCCATAACTTAACACTGCCCCTTGTAGGAGAAGAAGAAGAAGAAGAAGAAGAGAAGAAGAAGAAGAAGAAGAAGAAGAAGAAGAAGAAGAAGAAGAAGAAGAAGAAGAAGAAGACGAAGAAGAAGAATAGAAAAGAATAATAATCACCATCGCAAACAACAATAATATTCTAGTAATCATTATTAATATAAGATCAAGGAGAGAAATGAGAAAGAAAAATAAAAAGTAGAGGAGATGATGGAGAAAGTGCTAGATTATTTTAGATGAGTTCTAAATAGGATTGAACGGTGAAGTATGAAAAATATTATATAGTATTAGAAGTATAATTAACTATTGGGAGTTGCAATAACGATAGAAGTAGTAAATTGAGTACTGTAATATTTTAGTGATGAATGTCTAAGATAACGTTATATAAAACACAGCCCCTATATAAGCATATGAACAGACTACCCACCCTCTGTTCTATCAATAATTCTTTACACATTAGCTTCTATTGTTCGAGCTGTGACAACAGCAGAAAATATCATTATGTACACCTAATTTAGGAGAGATTACTATCTATACCTATAGATTACATCCATATCTATAACGTATGTTAATCATCCAATTTATTTGAAATTCAGCATTTCAAAAATTGATTAATTATGGAAATAATTTTGGTGAGAGATGTTATAATTATTAGTAAGAATAGAGATAATGATTCTCTAAGTAACCTCTGGAGTATAGTAGTTGATGCATTGAACGTAGTTTTAAGGACTCGCCACACCAAGCTCACCAGTACCGCTGAGGTAGTACCGCTGGTGGTAGTTTTTCTCGGCTGAGCACGCCACACCGAAAAACGTCTGCTAGCGGTAGTCTCCGAGTAGTGAGTCTAGTAGTGGGGGGAGGGCGTGACTACAGCACTCAGCACTGTGCTACCTCTTCGAATCGCCTGCCATGTATTCAGGTTGAGCGCGCCAAACTGAGCTCGCTTTGTCCGCCATACTACCTCACAGCGAACTATTGTTGAATTGCCTAGCAGGCGGTGTAGGTGGTAGTGCGCCGTACTACCGCCGCGGTAGCGAACTCGGTGTGGCGCGCTAAACCTGAATACATGGCTAGCGATTTTTAAAACATCGCTACCGCCGCGGTAGCGAGCTTGGTGTGGCGTGCCCTTTACGGAATGAGGGGGGGTGAGAAGGTAACAAGAAGTCCTTGACACAAGGTACTCATTTCTTCTGAAAAATTGGTGGGGGAGCTATGATGATTCTTAAGCCTCACTAATTTTATAAATATAAGTATTCTTGTGCCTGAGAAACCTAGTTGGTCTACACATTTGGGTGAAAGGAAGGATAAGCCATAACTAAACACTGCCCCTTGTGGGAGAGGAAGGGAAAGCCATAACTAAACACTGCCCCTTGTAGGGGAGGAAGGATAAGCCATAACTCAACACTGCCCCTTGTAGTAGAGAAAGGATAGGTCGTAACTTAACACTGCCCCTTGTAGGAGAGGAAGAATAGGTCATAATTTAACACTGCCACTTTTAAATGAAAGGAAGGATAGGCCATAACTTAACACTGCCCCTTGTAGGAGAGGAAGGATAGGCTGTTACTAAACACTGCCCCTTTTAGGTGGAAGAAAGGATAGGCCATAACTCAACACTGCCCCTTGTAGGAGAGGAGGAATAGGCCCTAATTCAGCACTGCCCCTCGTAGGAGAGGAAGGATAGGCTGTAATCGAACACTGCCCCGTTTAGGTGAAAGAAAGGATAGGCCATAACTCAACACTGCCCCTAGTAGTAGAGGAAGGATAGGCTGTAACTTAACACTACCCCTTGTAGGAGAGGGAGGATAGGCTGTAATTTAACACTGCCCCTTTCAGGTGAAAGAAAGGATAGGTCATAATTCAACACTGCCCCTCGTAGTAGGAGTAGGATAGGCCATAACTTAACACTGCCCCTTTTGGGTGAAAGAAAGGATAGGCCATAATTCAACACTGCCCCTTGTAGTAGAGAAAGGATAGGCCATAACTTAACACTGCCCCTTGTAGGAGAGGAAGGATGGGCTGTTATTTAACACTGCCCCTTGTAGGAGAGGAAGGATAGGCCGTAACTCAACACTGCCCCTTGTAGGAGAGGAAGGATAGGCTATAATTCAACACTGCCCCTTTCCAGGTGAAAGAAAGGATAGGTCATAATTCAACACTGCCCCTCATAGTAGAGGTAGGATAGGCCATAACTTAACACTGCCCCTTTTGGGTGAAAAGAAGGATAGGCCGTAACTTAACACTGCCCCTTGTGGGAGAGGAAGGATAGGCCGTAACTTAACACTGCCCCTTGTAGG
Source organism: Nilaparvata lugens (assembly GCF_014356525.2). NCBI lineage: Eukaryota > Metazoa > Arthropoda > Insecta > Hemiptera > Delphacidae > Nilaparvata > Nilaparvata lugens. The sequence continues at coordinate 11,039,128 of NC_052517.1, read as the reverse complement.
AGAGGAAGGATGGGCTGTAATTAAACACTGCCCCTTTTAGGTGGAAGAAAGGATAGGCCATAACTCAACACTGCCCCTTGTAGTAGCGGGAGGATAGGTCATAATTTAACACTGCCTCTTTTAGATGAAAGGAAGGATATGCCATAACTTAACACTGCCCCTCGTAGTAGAGGAAGGATAGGCCATAACTTAACACTGCCCCTTGTAGGAGAGGAAGGATGGGTTATAATTTAACACTGCCTCTCTTAGGTAAAAGGAAAGATATGCCATAACTTAACACTGCTCCTCGTAGGAGAAAAAGGATAGGCTGTAATCAAACACTGCCCCATTTAGGTGAAAGAGAGGATAGGCCATAACTCAACACTGCCCCTCGTAGTAGAGGAAGGATAGGCCATAACTTAACACTGCCCCTTGTAGGAGAGGAAGAATGGGTCATAATTTAACACTGCCTCTCTTAGGTAAAAGGAAGGATAGGCTGTAACTCAACACTGCCTCTTGTAGTAGAGGAAGGATAGGCTGTAATTTAACACTACCCCTTTCAGGTGAAAGAAAGGATAAGCCATTATTCAACACTGCCCCTTGTAGTAGAGGAAGGATAGGCCATAACTTAACACTGCCCCTTTTAGGTGAAAGAAAGGATAGGCCGTAACTTAACACTTCCCCTTGTAGGAGAGGAAGGATAGGCGGTAACTTAACACTGCCCCTTGTAGGAGAGGAAGGATAGGCTGTTATTTAACCCTGCCCCATTTAGGTGAAAGAAAGGATAGGCCATAACTCAACACTGCTCTGTGTAGGAGAGGAAGGATAGGCCATAACTCAACACTGCCCCTTGTAGTAGAGGAAGTATAGGCCATAACTCAACACTGCCCTTGTAGTAAAGGAAGGATAGGCCATAACTCAACACTGCCCCTTTTAGGTGAAAGAAAGGATAGGCCGTAACTTAACACTGCCCCTTGTAGTAGAGGAAGGATAGGCCGTAACTCAACACTGCCCCTTCTAGGTAAAAGGAAGGACAGGCCATAACTCAACACTGCCCTTGTAGAAGAGGAAGGATAGGCCGTAACTCAACACTGCCCCTTCTAGGTAAAAATTCAAATTAAAAAAAAAAAACAATCAAATGCATTCCAAAAATCAAATACAATATTGTTTCCTAATTTCTAATATGTGTTCCCTATAGGCTACCCTGTGTGGGGACACTTGAATATATTTAATAAAATATTTATATACAAATTTTATTAAATGGGTTCACTCAACGTACAAAGGTAGATAAGATCAAATAATTGATTAATAAAATGAAGTAGGCTGGAAGTAGATCAGGGTTATCAACTTTCAGTAATATACAGCAGTATGCAGTGGATAATTGAAATAACAATGATGAATATATATATATGAAATATATATATATATATATATATACCATTTGTTCTATAACAGGTTTAAAGTTTTATATTGGTGGAATGGGTGAGGGATGGTTGTCATGTGATCGTTCTAGGGCCGGACAGTTTCAGTCATTTGTTCCAAAAGATGTTTTTTAAAGACAGGATGAAGCTTGCTCGGCTCTCGATAGACCTGATAGAAACAGGAAGTGCATTCCATGCACGACAGGCACTGACTAAGAAGGATTTTGTGAAAATAGTAGTTCGATGATTGGGTATCCTTAAAGTACTTTCTCCGGTCCTAGTATGTGAAGCATCTATCCTCCTACCTTCAGAGACAAATTTTAAATCATCTTTAAAATAGTTTGGATTACCGTATTTCAAGATATCTCTAACAAGCTTGACTATTGGTAAAAGCCTTTGATGGGGAAGCTTCAATGTTGAACTAGCAATGTGGGCTGGAGTGATATGATCATGGCGTTGGAGAGAGTAGACGAAACGTTGACAATAATTTTGGCAACACTGTAGTTTATCATTCAGAGTGACTTGCATATCGTTAAGAACAGAATTACAATACATTAAAAATGTGGGAAGATGAGAGATTGAACCAATAATAATTTAATGTTTCTAGGGAGAATGTCGTGCATTTTCTTCAATGCATGCATGGCTGAGAATACCTTTTTTATAGTTTGTATTATTATACATGTATATAATACACCCTCTATAGTTTGCTGTGTGACTGCCCCGACAGTTTACACAGATTGGGCTGTAACTTAACACTGCCTCTTGCAGGAGAGGAAGGATGGGTCATAATTCAACACTGCCTCTTTTAGGTAAAAGGAATGATGAGCTGTAACTTAACACTGCCCCTTGTAGGAGTGGGAGGATAGGCTGTAATTTAACACTGCCTCTTCCAGGTGGAAGAAAGCATAGGCCATAATTCAACACTGCCCCTTGTAGTAGAGGGAAGATTGGCCATAACTTAACACTGCCCCTTCTAGGTGAAAGAAAGGATAGGCTGTAACTTAACACTTCCCCTTGTAGGAGAGGAAGGATAGGCGGTAACTTAACACTGCCCCTTGTAGGAGAGGAAGGATAGGCTGTTATTTAACCCTGCCCCATTTAGGTGAAAGAAAGGATAGGCCATAACTCAACACTGCTCTGTGTAGGAGAGGAAGGATAGGCCATAACTCAACACTGCCCCTTGTAGTAGAGGAAGTATAGGCCATAACTCAACACTGCCCCTTCTAGGTAAAAGGAAGGATAGGCCATAACTCAACACTGCCCCTTTTAGGTGAAAGAAAGGATAGGCCGTAACTTAACACTGCCCCTTGTAGTAGAGGAAGGATAGGCCGTAACTCAACACTGCCCCTTCTAGGTAAAAGGAAGGACAGGCCATAACTCAACACTGCCCTTGTAGAAGAGGAAGGATAGGCCGTAACTCAACACTGCCCCTTCTAGGTAAAAATTCAATTTAAAAAAAAAAAACAATCAAATGCATTCCAAAAATCAAATACAATATTGTTTCCTAATTTCTAATATGTGTTCCCTATAGGCTACCCTGTGTGGGGACACTTGAATATATTTAATAAAATATTTATATACAAATTTTATTAAATGGGTTCACTCAACGTACAAAGGTAGATAAGATCAAATAATTGATTAATAAAATGAAGTAGGCTGGAAGTAGATCAGGGTTATCAACTTTCAGTAATATACAGCAGTATGCAGTGGATAATTGAAATAACAATGATGAATATATATATATGAAATATATATATATATATATATATACCATTTGTTCTATAACAGGTTTAAAGTTTTATATTGGTGGAATGGGTGAGGGATGGTTGTCATGTGATCGTTCTAGGGCCGGACAGTTTCAGTCATTTGTTCCAAAAGATGTTTTTTAAAGACAGGATGAAGCTTGCTCGGCTCTCGATAGACCTGATAGAAACAGGAAGTGCATTCCATGCACGACAGGCACTGACTAAGAAGGATTTTGTGAAAATAGTAGTTCGATGATTGGGTATCCTTAAAGTACTTTCTCCGGTCCTAGTATGTGAAGCATCTATCCTCCTACCTTCAGAGACAAATTTTAAATCATCTTTAAAATAGTTTGGATTACCGTATTTCAAGATATCTCTAACAAGCTTGACTATTGGTAAAAGCCTTTGATGGGGAAGCTTCAATGTTGAACTAGCAATGTGGGCTGGAGTGATATGATCATGGCGTTGGAGAGAGTAGACGAAACGTTGACAATAATTTTGGCAACACTGTAGTTTATCATTCAGAGTGACTTGCATATCGTTAAGAACAGAATTACAATACATTAAAAATGTGGGAAGATGAGAGATTGAACCAATAATAATTTAATGTTTCTAGGGAGAATGTCGTGCATTTTCTTCAATGCATGCATGGCTGAGAATACCTTTTTTATAGTTTGTATTATTATACATGTATATAATACACCCTCTATAGTTTGCTGTGTGACTGCCCCGACAGTTTACACAGATTGGTTTTTCAGTGTTCAGATTTCACACACTGAGCTGTGACCAAACCTCTGACATTTAAAGCACTGAGGTAGGCCGGGCCTTGGTCTGTAGGGTTCAATTTGAACCTGTACAGAGCTAATAGGAGATAGAGTGTATATTTTTTTGAAATCCTCCAGTGAAGGCCTCCGAGGACAACCTCCAGCTCAGAATTGCACTCAGAGCTGGAGGTGTGGGATGGGATTTTCTCCTCCACTAAAACTGACTTTACTGTGGCAAAGTCAGTTTCACTGGTGATTTTTAGCATATAGTTACCACCCTTCAAGGTAGTTTTAGAAGAAGTTTTTGAAGCTATTTTATCTGATATTTTATTCCATTTTTCTGGTACTGGAAATACCAGTGGAGGGAAGAATTTTGTTTGCTGCATCTCTCTGGTGGGATGAGGATGAAGGGGCCCTCCTTCTCTGCATCACTGGGCGGTGAGGTAGTGGTGGTGTCACCACCACAGCTGCGTATTTGGAAAGCTGTGAGTGGTCATCGCTGGTTGGTGGCGGGGTGGAGGGAGCTGTTGCCACCTCACTTGACTAGAGTTGTAGGTAGTCAGCAGGTTGAGCATTGTTGTTGATGCTGGTTGGGGTAGTGGAGGGTGAGGTCAAAGGTGTAACCCCTCTTGCCTTGATGGGTGTGAGATGGGGCAAGGAACTGTCTGTTAGCATGGTCAGTCTTTCCCTTCTCTTCACTGTGCCTACCCCTTTGTGGGTGGCCCTCTGGGTGGTCCTCTTGGCTGAGGGAAGGGTCGACCCAGGATGCATTCTGTCTTCTTTTTCTTCTTCTTCTTCTTCTTCTTCTTCTTCTTCTCTTCTTCTTCTTCTTCTTCTTCTTCTTCTTCTTCTTCATCTTCTTCTTCTGCAGAGCTGCTCTGAAGCTACCTGCTTGGTGTCTCGAGCGCGACTTGACTACAAGAGGCTGGAATTGTCCTGTTTTATAACAGATCAAACCGGTTCCTCTCCTACCATTGGCAGAGCGCCTTTGGCCTATAGGAGGCTGGCTTCCACTGGATTAGTGGCTGGCATCACCTGGCAGTGTAGACTGGAACTACTCAGTCTAACACTTCTGACGCATCAACAGGTAGGGAGGTACTCAAAGCTAGCACGTGATGATGTAGGGAAATCAACCAGCAGGGATGTATCAATCCCCCCCTGTTCAAGAGAGCCGTGAGCGAGTGATTTATTGTAGTCAAAGATGCAAAATAGATACAGTTTTAGTATGATTAAGCCAAAAGCTATTTACATTAGTTGAGTACAAGTGATAATTCTTGCTTCTCATGAAAATTAGATTGACTATAAGGGTTTCAATCTTATTGGTGGAAGTCGGCATTGTTAACTGCGTTTGCAGGGGCTAGTTGCAACTGGTCCTTACATACCTTGATGACTTTGTTACCACGGGTGATCCAGTAGACTGCTCCTTGTTGATGTGCGACTGAGTAAGGTATTTTCTATTTCGGGGCGAAACCATCTCTGGGCCTTGTTGGACAGCTGATGGTTCCTGGTGAGCACCAAGTCTCCTAGCTGGTAACAGGGCAGAGACTCGACATCGGAAGTTGCATTGACTGATATGTATCACTCCTGATGGTGCTTGGCTTGTTGTTGAGTGGTGGTTATGGTGTTGAGGTGTTGATTTACCTCAGCTTTGTACCGTTCCCCAGTGGTGGAAGACCAATAGATCCATTCTCCTAGACAAGAGAGGCTGTGTCCGAGAAGTACCTTGCTGGGGCTGTACTTGGTGGCAGAATTCTGGCAATTGCATAGCATGAACAATATTGCAGGTAATTTTCCACCCCCCTCTTGGTATTGCTCCTGTAGGCAAATGCTCAATCCTTTCTTTAATTCTTGGTTACATCTTTCTGTCGGATTTGCTCATGCATGATAGATGGGCTTGGTGAAGTGGATGGTTTCCCACTCATGACAGTGTTCCATCCAAGTACTCCCTTTGAACTGGTAGCCGTTGTTGAAAAGTAAGATTTTTGGATAGCCTCATCCAAGGAAGAATTTTGTTTGCTGCATCTCTCTGGTGGGATGAGGATGAAGGGGCCCTCCTTCTCTGCATCACTGGGCGGTGAGGTAGTGGTGGTGTCACCACCACAGCTGCGTATTTGGAAAGCTGTGAGTGGTCATCGCTGGTTGGTGGCGGGGTGGAGGGAGCTGTTGCCACCTCACTTGACTAGAGTTGTAGGTAGTCAGCAGGTTGAGCATTGTTGTTGATGCTGGTTGGGGTAGTGGAGGGTGAGGTCAAAGGTGTAACCCCTCTTGCCTTGATGGGTGTGAGATGGGGCAAGGAACTGTCTGTTAGCATGGTCAGTCTTTCCCTTCTCTTCACTGTGCCTACCCCTTTGTGGGTGGCCCTCTGGGTGGTCCTCTTGGCTGAGGGAAGGGTCGACCCAGGATGCATTCTGTCTTCTTTTTTCTTCTTCTTCTTCTTCTTCTTCTTCTTCTTCTTCTTCTTCTTCATCTTCTTCTTCTGCAGAGCTGCTCTGAAGCTACCTGCTTGGTGTCTCGAGCGCGACTTGACTACAAGAGGCTGGAATTGTCCTGTTTTATAACAGATCAAACCGGTTCCTCTCCTACCATTGGCAGAGCGCCTTTGGCCTATAGGAGGCTGGCTTCCACTGGATTAGTGGCTGGCATCACCTGGCAGTGTAGACTGGAACTACTCAGTCTAACACTTCTGACGCATCAACAGGTAGGGAGGTACTCAAAGCTAGCACGTGATGATGTAGGGAAATCAACCAGCAGGGATGTATCAATCCCCCCCTGTTCAAGAGAGCCGTGAGCGAGTGATTTATTGTAGTCAAAGATGCAAAATAGATACAGTTTTAGTATGATTAAGCCAAAAGCTATTTACATTAGTTGAGTACAAGTGATAATTCTTGCTTCTCATGAAAATTAGATTGACTATAAGGGTTTTAATCTTATTGGTGGAAGTCGGCATTGTTAACTGCGTTTGCAGGGGCTAGTTGCAACTGGTCCTTACATACCTTGATGACTTTGTTGCCACGGGTGATCCAGTAGACTGCTCCTTGTTGATGTGCGACTGAGTAAGGTATTTTCTATTTCGGGGCGAAACCATCTCTGGGCCTTGTTGGACAGCTGATGGTTCCTGGTGAGCACCAAGTCTCCTAGCTGGTAACAGGGCAGAGACTCGACATCGGAAGTTGCATTGACTGATATGTATCACTCCTGATGGTGCTTGGCTTGTTGTTGAGTGGTGGTTATGGTGTTGAGGTGTTGATTTACCTCAGCTTTGTACCGTTCCCCAGTGGTGGAAGACCAATAGATCCATTCTCCTAGACAAGAGAGGCTGTGTCCGAGAAGTACCTTGCTGGGGCTGTACTTGGTGGCAGAATTCTGGCAATTGCATAGCATGAACAATATTGCAGGTAATTTTCCACCCCCCTCTTGGTATTGCTCCTGTAGGCAAATGCTCAATCCTTTCTTTAATTCTTGGTTACATCTTTCTGTCGGATTTGCTCATGCATGATAGATGGGCTTGGTGAAGTGGATGGTTTCCCACTCATGACAGTGTTCCATCCAAGTACTCCCTTTGAACTGGTAGCCGTTGTTGAAAAGTAAGATTTTTGGATAGCCTCATCCAAGGAAGAAGTGTGTTTTCAGCATGTGTCGAATGATTTTGGCTTCACTGTTGGCCAAAGGGTAGGCCTCTATCCATCTTGAGAAGGAGTCGGTTACCACAAGTATAAAATGATTCCGCTGCTTGGATAGGGGATAGGGGCCAATTAAATCAAGGCAGATCATCTTTCACGGTCATGTTGGTCATCGTGGTTGTTGTTCTGGGTCCTGGGTTTGATTATAATCTTTTGTGCAACTACATACCATGCAATTGTGTACATAGGTGTAGACGTGCACCTTCATCTGGGACCAGGTGTTGTATGTAGCAAGGGCTCGGTATGTTTCATCTCCTCCTGGGTGTCCACTGAGGTCATCATCATGGCAATGGAACAGGAGTCGGCTTCTGATCTTAGACAGTATTACAACTCTCCACTCTTGGTCGTGAATTCCCTTCTTCCATAAGCGATTGTGTAGGCAGTAACAGTAGAGGAAGTTTTAATCAGCTTGGAACTGTTCTTTGAAGGGTAAAGATTTGATCTCGAGCCATTGTTGAATCTGGGCCTTGATTGGAGCATTTGTGGTTTGGGCTAGCCTTATTTCTTTGCAGAGCTCGGTTTCGGTACTCATGGCTGTTAGAGTGGCCAGCTTGATGTCAGTCAGCTTAAATTCCAGCGGCATGGTTCATTCGAGGTGATGGCACTCTTGGTTGAGTTCATCTGGGCTGGGCTGACAAGATAGTGCATCTGCCAACTGGTTTTCTTCCCCAGGACAGTATCCCAATGTGGAGAAGAATTCCTGCAGGAGGAGAGCCCATCATGTGAGTTTGGCTTGACTGTCCCCTGTTGCATGCAGCCAGGTGATAATTTGGTTATCTGTGCAAAGTATGAATTTTTTTCCTTCTAAGTAAGGGCGGTAGCATTTGATTGCCCAGACTACTGTGAGGCATTCTTGTTGATTGCTATGATAATTCTGCTCAGTGGCATTTAGTTTTGCACTGGCGAAGGCGATTATTCTCCTGGCTCCTTCAACTTCTTAGTATAAAACTGCACCAATTTCTATTTTACTGGTGTCTGTTTGAAGAATAAAGGGCTTTTGAGAATCTGGTCATTTAATGTTAGTCAACATTTCCTCGATGTGGAGGAAGGAGTTTTCTTCCTTGTAAGTCCATCTCCACCGAGACAGTTGCCGAGACCAGCTGCAAGACAATCGGTGCTGCACCTTAGCTGAGGTGTTTGCCAGCTGCTCCAGTAGTTGCCACAGGAGTCTCAAAGTCAGCATAGGTCGCGAGACAATCCCTGTGGCTAGCTGTGGTAGTCTCAAAGTCAGCCTTAGCCGCAAGACAATCGCCACAGCCGACAGCACCAGTCTCAAAGTCAGCATTAGCTGCAAGACAATCGTTGCTGCGCCTTACCTGGAGCTTGCAGAGTGTTGTCTGTGCCAGCCGCCGTCCTTCCTCCTGCAACCTGCATTGGATCTTCTTCCCCAACTGCTGCTGACAGCTCCTGGCTGGCTTCCTGTTGGACATCAGCTGGACTTGGTCCTGGAATGAGTAGGCAGGGTTCTCGGCAGGACTCGCTGTGGCTCCCTTGGTCTGGTCAAGCTGGTGGCTGGGTGGTGACTGACTACTAGAGGCTGGAATTGTCTCATTTTATAGCGGATCAAACCGGTTCCTCTCTCACCATTGGCCGAGCACCTTCGGCCTATAGGAGGCTGGCTTCCACTGGAGTAGTGGCTGGCGCCGCCTGGCGGTGCAGACTGGAACTACTCAGTCTAACACTGATGAGCATCTCTGCCACATCAACTGATAGGGGGGTACTCAAAGCGAGCATGTGGTGATTGGGGAATTCGACCAGCGGGGAGGTATCAACTTTTAGACAGTGGGTGGAGGAAAAAAATGTTTCTATAAATTTAATACAAGTACTTTATACAGTATTATTTATATAGTGTTATGAATAAGCATTGAAAAGGCTGGCAGGGGGCATGGATGGCAGAGGCATGGGGCTTCTAGATCTAGATCATTCCCGTTTGTTCGGTTTTTGCGCACGGAGCTGTTGACCAATGGCAAACGCCTCCTGGAACCTTCTGGTAGCTCACATGTGCTGCGATTGGTCACCCTTCACGCGCTGTGATAAGGCAGATGCGTTCGCCAACTCCAAACCCTTCTAGGGACTTCTGAAGGCCTTGTATTAATGGTGCTTCTCAGTCGGAAGTTAGTCAGGAACCAGAGTCGAATCATTTGCTACTTCTGATTGAGACAGACAAGTGATAAAGTGATATAGACTTCTGCAGTTGTTTATATAGTTATCATTCTTGGTGACAGTTATTCTTAAACAGTTATTTATACTAGTTAGTGACTTAATGTGCACTTGTTATATTTCTATATAATTTTTTTATCAGGTAGTAGTTCATCAGTTTATAGTTTTGTCTAGTTTTACTCCTGTGTGTTATAGTGTTATAAGTAATAATGATAAAAGAGAGTAGGGTTTCGATTTGTTCATGTCAACTTGTGGTTTGAATAATGGAGAAACGGGGATGCTTTAGATCTCCAAATTTTTCACATAGATTCCAAAACTAGATATCAATCTCGTGCACCTTGAATCCCAAATTCCAATTTTTCAGAATATTGATGTTCAAATTCCATTCATGGGACATGAAATTTCATTCGGTATACATTGTTGTGAAATGTGTTTGTATAAAGGAAGCTCATGGAGAAATTGTTATGCTGGTAGCAATGTGTATCAATCTATGTGTTTCAATACAGGAAGCTCATGTTTCGATACATGAGTTTTGATACAAGTATGCTGGCAGCCTATGTATCTATAATAGGGGAGAGTGGGGTACAGTGGGACAGTTTGTGGTCTTGAATTCTTTATTGTATTGAAATATCAGTTTAGTAGGACCAAAAATACACTAACATGTAGAGTGGAAGTCCTACTTTCATAATTATATTTTTATTTTATTTGTATAACTATGCAAATATGGAAAAAAAATTCAAACCCTTACAATGTGGTCCACTGTAATGAGGCACAGTGGGACAGCCTTTGGGTTACACTGAGACACTAGAATTAAAATTCTGTCTATAATGTGAAAACTAATTTATTTGACACTCTTTATATCAGTTACCTTAGGAGGGATGAGAATCTAGACAATTCAACATTAATGACATTTGTTGCATCATTGTTCCTGTGCTACCATGTGTTGTAGGAGGAGGAGGAGGAAGTTTCAGTTCAACATCACCTTCCAATGCAAAGTAAGTTTTTTCTTCTCCTTTGACAAATTTGAACCCTGGTAAGATTCTCTTCAAGTATTTAACACAGTAGTCACTGTCATCAGTTTTTCAACTATTTCTGCAGCATAATAATTGACCAATTTTTTCCTACAAACTTTGACCAATACAAAATCACCTACATCAACATAGTACCACTGTGCCCCAGGAAAATTGTCCCACTCTGCCCCATAGGACTGTTTAAGTTCAAAAAAAATTATATAGAAGCTAATTCTGGTAAAATGATCATTAATAATACCTTATTCGGTTGAATACATTATCAGTTTAATATAATTTATTATTATCATTAAAAATGCCTTCTAATTCAACCTAATCTCTATTTCAACCTCATATATGACTAATATATGTGACACTATATGTGGAGAGTGTGGGATTGTTGTGCCATCTCATGCGTTCAGGAGGCACCGACCCTTCAAGCCATGCATCAAAAGTGATGTCTCTCCAGTAGAAAGATGCACCGAGATCGCCAACATCTTGTCACCAGCTATTGACTTTGTTTTACCACAAATCGACTTCATGAGGATGCTGAGTGCCCTTCGAGAAAGCTTCGACTGAACTTCAACTCAGCTACCATGCTGACAAGTGCAGCATACTAAGGCAATTTTTATTGCCATTCTGCTGCACTAGATAGCCATACAAAAAACTAATTGTTTTAATGTATATCTTTGTAGCTCACTTGTTTTTGTTCAAATAAATAAATAAGTACAGTAATAGTCCCTTGCATTTTTGTAAATCGGTTGTCGATGATCGATGGTCGATTATGAGGGGGGCGCCAACAGTAAAGCTTGCCCCCCCCCCCCCAAGAAAAATTGTTAGATCCGACCCTGGGATCAGATGCTGGCTTTATATGATTCAGAAGCCTGGGTTCAAAACCTGGCCCGGGCAAGATATTTAACTCGGGCCACTCCTGTGTTTCAGATGAAACGATATTCAGATTCAACGATATGTTTATATCGTTGGTCCCAGCTGTCTAAAAAGCAGTCGGTTAGGTCAAGCCAGAGGCCCTGAAATTGATCAGTTGCGACCTGAAAGCTCTGACACCAGACCTCTGAGCCAGCCAGGTCACACGATGTTATCATTATTTTACTGATTAATCTTGGATCAGTATTTTTATTATTATTATTATTATTATTATTATTATTATTATTATTATTATTATGCATTAAATTCCCTTGTATGGAAATCGCTAAGTATTTACTTTGGATGCCGTACAATATCCTTATTTCTATGATTATTCCAAAAAAATTTTATTTATTATTATTATGTTTGCTACTTACAATGAAGAGACTGATGAAGTAAACAACGGAAGTATCCATTCTGCAACTGCAAAAGAAAATTTACCATGTCAATAAACCCCTGAGAAATCAGATCCAGTTTTTTAACATTAAACAGCATCTACCAAAATAATAAAGACATAATATGGAGCTTTGGAATTTTGTAACTCCATCTCAAATTTCAATGAAATCTATAATATAAGAAAGAATAAAATAGGCTTATGTACGGGATATGAAATTCACAAATGGACGAATCATCACGTCTGAACTACGCCTACTCATAGTCCAGTCAAGGGAAGGTTATAGAGGGAAAAGTTGGGAAGACAATTTTTGACCCCGCAGTTCTGTTTAGGGTAGTAAGGAGGTAAACATATCAAAAGTCCCCACCCCTACCCACTGTGCTAAGGGAGTGGAGGTAGTTTAAAGGTACCATTTTTTGGTTTCTAGCATAAAGCTCAAAAACTATGTATCCTAAGGACTTGACTGTCATATAACAAATTGAAGCTTACATAATTACCTACAATACCTAATCATTTTACAACTTTCATATAATATCTCCTTCAGTTTTCAAGATATCCACTCTTGAAGGTGTGAGATGTGTCATTTGAAAAAACCACATTTGCCACAATTTTATTCTATATTTGCTCACAACTTTTAAAAAAGTGGTTTTTTGGTATTGGTGTATGTGTGTATGAGTGTATGTGCGTCTGTGTACACGATATTTCATCTCCCAATTAACAGAATGACTTGAAATTTGGAACGTAAGGTCCTTACAATATAAGGACCGACACGAACAATTTCGATAAAATGCGATTCAAGATGGCGGCTAAAATGGCGAAAATTTTGTCAAAAACAGGGTTCTTCGCGATTTTCTCGAAAACGGCTCCAACGATTTTGATTAAAGTTATACCTGAAATAGTCATCGATAAGCTCTATCAACTGCCATATAAGTCCGATATCTGTAAAAATTTCAGGAGCTGCGCCCCATCTATGCAAAGTTTGATTTTAGATTCTCAATTATCATGCTTCAGTTACAATTTAAACAAAAAATGCCGAGTGGAATAGATTGAGCATGAGAATCCCTACAATTAATGTTCAGTAACATTTTCACCTAGAATTAAAAATAAGCTCGAAATTCGAGAAAATGTGATTATACAATTGCAAACTGTTGGCAACTGTTGATTCTATTGAATGATTCACTATAAAGAGATAGCAGACCTCGTGTGCCTCCAGCGTTATTACCCTGTCACCAGCTGGCTCAAATCTTTGAATAGTAGACTTGAGATGCGCGGGAACACTAGCGTCACGTAATCAATTTTCATAACGGCAAGGAAAGTTGTGTGAGTGTGCCACACCAGATTTTTTGAGCATTCATTGACTGGACTATCAAGTGATTAACTTGAAATTTTGCATATAGATTCTGTGATGAATTTTCTCGTATTATCGCCTGAAATATGAGAATTGACACAAGGGAAATTATTTTACTGTTACGAGTTGGAAAGACCGTCAACTAAACGGTCATTTATCAAGCGATAAGGCATGCTTGATAATGGCTGGGTCTAGAGATAATAATCACCGTCCTATACTAGGTACTTATTTTCAAATGAATTAATACATATTATTATAATTTTATTATTATGTTATATTCTTGCGGATTTAAGTTTTCGTTAGGTGATGTAGAAGATATCTCTATCAATTGTAGTTTCTTTTTATTTTTAGTATCAGCGCAATTTGTGAGTAGAGAACTGGCAAAAATTGATAGAAATAAATCACCTGGTTTTGATAATATAAGGTTAAAAGATATATTGTTCTTGAAGGATGACATGGTTTCATTTTTACAATTGCTTATAAATAAAATTATCAAATCCCAAAGTATACCTGACCTTATGAAAGTTTCTGTTGTCTGACCCATCCATAAAAATGGTGAATTCTCTATTTTTAAGAATTTTAGGCCAATTGCCATATTAGCAATTTTTGAAAAAATTTTCGAAAAATATATTGCCGAGAGGATGAATTTATTCTTGCATAAGCATAATATCATCAATGATTTTCAATATGGTTTTATGAAAGGGTTAGGTACAAATAAATTGTTTTCAAATTTTTCTAATTATATATATGGTAACTTGAAGGATAATGTTCATAACCGTTGTCTTTTTATAGATTTTTCAAAAGCATTCGACACTATAGATCATAAAATTTTATTACAAAAGCTATATATCTAGTGTTGGTATAGGAGGACTCAGGTTATTTAAAAGTTATCTGGAGAATAGAAAATTTGTTGTTTAAATTGGGAACTATTTAAGGACTTCAAGAGAGGACTTCAAATGTGGGAGTGCCTCAAGGATCAGTCCTGGGACCTTTGCTGTTTTTACTTTAAACAAATGACTGAACTAGATATTTGATTCACTGTAAGATTTTTATGTTTGCAGATGATATTTTGTTGATTTCCTCTCATAAATCGTTAGATGTGGCCGAAACCCGGTTACAACATGATACCAATACTCTAGCTAAATGGTCTCATGATAATTGTCTAAATATAAATGTCACCAAAACCAAGGTGCTACATATAACCTCATCCTACATGAAAAGAATTAGGGAGCCCAAAATTAAGCACCATTGCTGTGAATGTTTCCAACTGCAGGAGCAAGATATTTTCATATGTACAAGAGATTGTCAGTTTATATCGAATTGTATAAATTATAAGTAGGTATTTAGGAGTAACAGTTGACAGTCATTTTCGTTGGGATATTCATATAAAAAATGTTTGTAATAGACTCAAACAGGTATTGGCCAAAATGAATTATATTGAAGATTTGATACCTAATAAAGTGAAGAGGATGATGTATATAGCCTTGGGAGAGTCTGTTATGAGATATGGATTGCAAGGGTGGGGATTTGCTAGCAATGTTTATCTGAGGAGAATATCTTCGGTACAGAGGAAGATTTAACGTTTGGTCAGCAATTCTCAGGGAGATATTTCATATTATAACCTTTTGAATAGATGCAAGGTTTTGAATATAAAAGGTATATTTCTGTTTACTTTGATTTTAGAAAATTACTTCTGCAAAAAATATTTAGTTATGAAAGTTGATCGATATGATTTAAGGAATGAGAGGTATGTTGTACCATTTACTTCGAATAATTTAGCCAGAAACACCTTAATCTACATTGTACCAAGAACTTTCAATGGTTTACCCGATAATTGTGCTGAGTTTGTTAATATGCGCCTGTTGAAAAGAAATTTAGAGATTTGATTGAATAATTAAACTTTAGATGTAACATAATGTAACTCATTACTAATGTATTGTATTGTTGTAATTCATTCTGTTCTATTTTTTGTATGTACTGTAAGTTCAGGTTGACTATATATTATAATACTCTTTAGATTTTTGAGAGCTGAGCCAACAATTAATTAATTAATATCATGATAATTTTAACTGTTAAGTAAATTTGACAGTGTAATAAACTGATAAGTGAATTTAACTGTTAAGTAAAAATAAAGTTCACTGATATTATATGTATAATTTTATTTGAATTTACATGTTTTGTATAATAGTACCTTGTCAAGCAGCCTCTTTGAGGTTCGCTTAAGGTAGCTTATTTATTCAATAAACGTTTTTTCTATTCTATTCTATATTAGAATATTTATAAACTATTATAATCCAGTCAATATAGACATAAAAAGGGGGTGTGCTTGCAATTTATCTTGTAATTCTGATTTTTTAAAACATTATAAGCTGATATCTCTTTTGAAAATGTAACTTATAAGATTCAAATACTATACTCTCTGCTTTTGTTCAAGAAGAATTACAGAAAGAGGCCATACCACAAGCTGGAAACAAACTTTATGCCTCCTACCCTGATGACATGAGAAGTGAATTTGAAAATGAATGTCTGCACTTCAAAATTTATGGAGAACAGGAAGAACTTGGTAGAATCCATGACGTGTTTGAATAAATTATAGAACATGAATTGAAGTTGACTTTCACAAATCTTAAAGTAGCCGTAAGAATATTCTTCTAAGCTGAGCAGTCACCAACTGCTCTGCAGAGAGAGGATTTTCCGCTTTGAATCGTCATTAGAATGAGGTCTACAGTTTTGTGTTTGAAAGACGTGATATTTCATTGTAATCTCTTGTTATTCACTTCATAAGATACTAGTAGTTCTGTGAACAGTAGACCTCGCGCAGTCATAAACCGCAGCCACCTCTTATACAGTCCATCAGAGTAAATCCTGTATGTATGTCGTGTTGACGTGATATCGATGTGAAAACGGCTAATGGCTGTTCGGGTTGGTGTATCAAAAATGCTAACATCAAGAGCTTATCTCCTCCAAGACATACTGGCAACAGGTTAGCCTGAGTTCAAAGCAGAGAAAGTTCCAGACAATACTACGTTGTTTCAGTTATAATTGCATGCGTTATTACACGCAATCAATAGTTCATTTTATATTGCTTAAAAATTGCAATCAATGAGGCATGCAATTAATAGTCTACACAGCTGCTGATTTTTCACCAAGTTACATTGAGATATTGAATTGCATGCGTCATGGCAGTCGATTTATGATGAATAAATCTATACGGTAGTCTGATTTTTACTCTAATATTGGCATATGAAGGAGGCTCCTTTTTACTTCTATATTATCCTTGAAATGCAAAATTTCCAAAAACCTTGTATAAACGTCAACGCTCAATTTAAAAAGGAATATACCTGAAAATTTCTTGGAAATCTATTACTGTACCGCGTTTCGCCGTAAATGCGCAACATATAAACATTTAAACATTGGAGAAAAAAGATACGATAGATTAAATTCCTCAATTTTTCAGAAGAAGAATTCGAAAGAACCTACATTTCAAGTAATATAATGGAACACTACGGGAATGTGTAATTAGGTAGTGAAATGGAATAAAAATTTTTCAAAGAAAAAAGAATTTCAAATTTGAAAACAAATAATTGTAGGTCTACATCAAAGTACGTTATATTTCAGAGGTGAGTGTCTCATGTTGGAAACAAAATTGGTGCAACCCAAGCAAGTATAAAAAGATGGCTTGAATTTCTATTTATAGTAAATTTAACGCTCAGGACAATAAATAATGTCTACTTACAGTGGGTGGTGGTAATGTTGAAAGAGAACTGCTGAAGGCTGCAAAAAGACAGACTGAAGATAGGCTAGACCTGTCAACTGCTGCTCAGGATCACAGGATGCCACGACTTCAACTGTAGGACTTGTATGATTTCTGTCTTCAAGACCCGGCTTGTTTGTTCAAAACATTGACGCAATCTTCAGCAAGAGGTGAACCAGAAATAGTTTCAAATTAGACAAACTGCATTACTTGTCACGAAATTATTGAAAAACGTGCATTCGAGTCATTTGATTGGTTTTGATCATTGAAAAAATAAGTCTGCTAACGTCAATAGGCTAAAATGGCCGACTAAAGTTAAATGGCTGACACCAAAGTTATTAACAAAATGTTTATTTTTCCGTCTGTATAGATTCTATTAGATTGAACATAATATGTGTTTGTCAAACTCCGTTTAATCTAATAGAAACTATAAGGACGGAAAAATAAACATTTTTTTAAATAACTTTGGTGTAAACGCAGCTTTCTGCACGGTTTTAATCCATCTCGATGTCATTGGCACAGTTGCAAAATAGCCGGTTAAATTTTAACCGTGATTAATTTCACGAGAACCAGTCAGAGAAGGCTTTTTTAAAGAACGGCTTCTCTGATGATTGGTTCTCGTGGTATTAATGTGGCTTTTGTGCAACCGGCACAATATTATGTTCCAACAATCGACATTCAACAAATTTACTGTCTTCAAAAATAGTTTTAAAACTAGTGACCCCTTGGGTTGAAGAACTCGATCAAGAACTGTTGTATTGTAATCTTTGAAACCCACAACTTTCAATTATACAGAGTAGATGAAAATTATTAAAACAGCTAAATATTTCTCTTACAAGAATCATTTGACAGTGGGTTTCATTGAGGATCCTATTTGAATTGAAATATTTGTCGTTTCAACATCTAATATTAACCAGCTGTAATCATGTGTCAGCGCGTGTGATAGCTCCCAAATAGCCTCAGCTGATGTTATGAACGAATTATTGGAAAAACTGTAGTAATTTATTGCATGCGATGAATTATCCAGCTGACTGAATCATAACAATTTTTTTCTTATACACTCTCAATATTCTTATATCCTGAAAAAGTACAAAGGAGTGAGTAAATTTTGTTGTCTAACGAACTTGACCTGTGAAAAGGTTCGAAGAATAGGCTACGTTTTCAAAATTTGAACATGATTGATCAATTCTTGCTCAAGTTATTGTAGAACATACACACAGTCGGACAACGACTTTGGCCTTCAGTCAAGCTGTTTACACCAAAGTTATTAACAAAATGTTTATTTCTCCGTCCTTATAGATTCTATTAGATTAAACATAGCTTATCGTACACTTGAAGAACATATGTGTTTGTCAAGTTCCGTTCAATCTAATAGAATCTATAAGGACGGAAAAAATTGTTTGTTAATAACTTTGGTGTGAACGTCAAAAGTGAGAACTCACTGTAACGCTCGTTCAATAAGCACACTACATAAAATGATCGAGAAGCGTGCATTTCAAGTCGTTGCGTTGATTTGTTTTTGATCGTTGAAAAAATAAGCCTGATCACATCAGTAGGCTAAAATTATTGTCGACATATTTGTGCGTTCTAATTGGACGTTCTTTTTCAGGTCGAAATTCGCATATAGTATTCAAAAGCATCAAGATGCCTGACGTGGCTGAGAAAACTACCCAAGTTATTGGAATAAGCAAAATACTTGTGGCATCTATCCATCCATCCAAGGTTCTCATACAGACATTCTTAAAGTTTAGAAAATTCTAGAGGATTAAATTCGTACACCAATGAGTGTATTGTAATTTTTTGGAGAAAACTATTTTCACAGAAAGCAGCTGTTTTCCAGTCCCTACGTAGATCTGAAAGACATTGTTTGCAGACGACTCTCGTCTGACGTCAGAACAGGTTTCTTTCCGGCCTAGGCCGGAAAGAATACCCTTTCCAGTCGCTAACATGGAATTAAGAAAGGTGATCAAAAAACATTTCATTATTCGTGTTCATTATTCAATAATTAAAACATTTATAATAATATCATCTTATCGTAATTTGAAAGAATAAAAAAGTATAAACTCAACCTCCCACATAATTGAACATCATCTTTTAGGTTATTTAGACAAATCAGAATAAAAAATAAAAATACTTGCACAATTTCCTGATATTCAGATTACCTCAGATTTGCTAGAGCTATCACCTTCCACTTCTGCTTTCGGAAGTGCTTAGTAAACAACTATTCTCATATATATATATATATAATATATATATATATATATATATATATATATAATATATATATATATATATATTGTTTATTTTTGTGTGTGGCGAAAAATAGCGTTCGCACCACAGGCAAAAATGTTTTCATTTTCTGCTCTAGGTGCGAAATATACTATTACTTTCCTTGCCCTATTACCATAGGTACGGAAAGTATTGCTTTCCGAAAAAAATTAAGGTACCCCAATATGTTCAACGGATCTCGAAATTTGGAACATAGTAGGCTTATGATATAAAAATTCGATTGCACTAGGTCTCATCCCTGGGAAAACTCGCTGAAGGACATGAAAATGATAACAATTATTCATCCTTGGAAAAACAGATGATAATTTCGTCGTCTGTCGAAACAGAAGATGCGTGTGTGGAGAGAGACAGAATAATTTCCAGCTGTGTAATACAAAGCAAAAAGAAATAGATGTAAACAGTTAATTAGAAATTCCAAAAGTCAATATTTCAAAAATTTGTTGAACTCTAATAGATCAATGGCTTCCAAATGGCGCGCTTTAAAGTCTCTCGGGGCAGGCAAGGATAAGTCCAAGTTGGTGGTCAGACATACTGTTGAAGAATTGAACTGTCACTTCTCTCAGGTTCCGGTGAGTTTGGATTTGGCCTACGAGTATTCCAATAATTATGAGGTGTTACGGTGTGATGATGAGTTTCACTTGGCAGCAGTAACGCAGATGGATGTCATTAGATCAATCTGTGATATTAAGAGTAATGCTGTCGGCGCCGATGCACTTCCAGTGAGATTCATCAAACTAATTCTGCCTCTCATTTCTCCGTTTATCACACATTTATACAATACTTCATTTATGACCTCCAGCTTCCCATCTGCATTCAAATTTTCCATGATCATTCCATTCAACAAAGTTCCTGATCCCACTTCTCCTTCTGATTATCGGCCGGTCGGCATACTGTCTGTCTTGTCTAAGGGTCAGGAGAGGCTTGCTCATAAGCAAATAAGTGGCTATATTACTCGGAAAGGAATCATCAGCGAACATCAGTCTGGATTCCGAGGAGGACACAGCACCACATCAGCTTTGCTCTGTGTCTCAGATGACATTCGAATGGCTATGGATAGGAGACAGTCTACACTGATGGTGTTGATTGACTTGAGCAAGGCATTCGATTGTATCTATCACCCGCTGCTTCTGAAAAAACTGAAAAATTATGGTTTTTCTGAGAGTAGTGTGGCATGGGTGAGGTCATACCTTCTTGACAGACAGCAGTGTGTTCGATTGGACAGCACGTCTCGATGGAGGGTGGTCAACAGGGGGGTACCTCAGGGTTCAGTTTTGGGACCACTACTGTTTAGTTTGTATGTAAATGACGTAACTGACCGACTCAGACACTCCAGATATCATCTTTATGCAGACGACCTACAGATTTATAGACATTTCAAGACTGATAACTTTGGTGAAGCAGTTACTCTTATGAATGAGGACCTGACTGCTGTCTCACTCTGGACAGCACAACATGGATTGAAAATTAATGAATCAAAATCCAAAACAATCGTTATAGGTAATAGAAGACTTTTGAACCAACTTGACTTTAACCATGGACCTTTCATCGAAATTAACTCTCATAGACTGGATTATAGTGAAAACATTACAAACTTAGGACTTACATTTAACAGACATCTAGACTGGACTGAACAAGTGACAAAGACTTGCAACAGGGTCTTTGCAGGCATTCACTCACTGAAGAGAATTGGAGCTGTTATCCCCTTACGGGAGAGAATAATGCTTGTGAAGACCTTGATATTTCCGCATTTCCATTATGGAGATGTGGTCATACAGGACATGACAGTGACTCTTTCTGAAAGACTGCAAAGGGCTCAGAACTACTGCGTGAGATTCGTCTTTGGCCTTGAAAGGGACGTCCACATAAGCCCTTACATCACTCAGATGGGTATTTTGAAGCTTCGAGACAGCAGAATTTATCATGTGCTGATGCTCCTCCACAAGGTTCTGGCAACTGGGTCTCCTCTCTACTTGAGTCAGAAATTTCAATTCCTCGCAGGAATCAACAGAAGAGATACGAGGCATGGTGCGAGCCTGTTGAGCATTCCCATCCATCGCACTGTGACATATAATAGGTCGTTCTGTGTGACCGCTTGCAGACTGTGGAATAGCTTACCCGCATCTTTGAGGAGTGTGGAGAGGCGGACACTGTTCGGCGCGGAGGTCTTGGCGTGGCTGAGGGAGGGCGATCGGGGCATAGGATGAGGAGGTGTGTATGCGTGGTGTGTTTGCTTGTGTGGAAGGTGTGTGTTTGCGTGAAATTTTCTTGTTTCTTGCTTAAAAATTAAAAAAAATTTCCTATAACTCTATTTTCTAACTTTTTTTTTTTTTATTTTCTTTCAGTCTAAAATATATTCTACTAAATTGAATGAAATTGTTTTTGTTTTTTTTTTTCTCAATTATTGATTTATATTATATACATATATATATTTTTTTTTTCTATCATATTACTTATTATTATATTTAAGAGATTATTTCATTATGTTTTGATGTAGATGCATTAGAATTGTATAGGAGGGTTAAGTGGGAGAGAGGGCCGGCTGCGCCCTAACTTCGCCCTCCAGGTTAAAATAAAGGCAGCCTATCTATCTATCTATCTATCTATCTATCCTTAAAATGCAAAATTTCAAAAAAGCTATATATACGTCGACGCGAAATTCAAAAAGGAACATACCTGTCAAGTTGCATGAAAATCTATTGCTGCGTTTCGCTGTAAATGCGCAACATAAATATGAACATAAAGAGAAATTCAAAACCGTCGACTTAAATCTTAGCCCTCACTTCGCTCGGTCAATTACTTACTTGACGCCAGTTCATATATTTATCATTTTTTCAAAAAATAAAGCACAAATTCCTGAATCTCATATGTTTTGAAAAGACATATATTTTAGAAACAAAAAGGATCAAAATCTGTAGTCAAACAATGGAACTTCTCTAGTGTTCTTCAACTACTCGTCCAATTTAGTCTCATTCACAGAACTATTAATTATTTTGTAAACTTAATCACAACTGTACATTCAACAATTTTATTGGCCTATGTAAAATTATGCATTCGCTGATACACGTATTCTATTTAAATATGTGTACAATTATTATCAGATCATAAACTATTATACTGGGTTGAATCATGTTATCTACAAATAGAACGCGTTGCAAGTATGAACATCGTCAACATGCCATATCTACTAGCTTTATAACGTAAATCTCACGCTTGTCTTTTCATTAAAGTAATTATTCGATTTGGAACTCAATAATAATTGAAAACATGAATAATTTTATATATTATCATTACCTATTCTTACTTTCTTCAGAAAGTAATCATTGATGATGATAATAATGTACCTGGATTAATGAATTCAAAAATAAACTGGGAAAAGTTGATTTAATTTAATAGTATAGTGTTATATTCGTCACAGACAATTAGAAAATAAAAACATTTACACGAAAATTAATACAACTATATATACAAAAATAGCAGCTATAGAACAAATAATAATTATTATGTTAAGCTTCAAATTATTCATATAATAATTTTTATACCGTAAGTAAACCAATCCGTTCAATCTTTAAAGATTTAGAGAAGTAACTAAAATATAAGTTAATGAAAAACAATGGTTTTAGTCAATAATTTTAATGGGCTATATTTTGATTTCTTTCCTAATATAAAAAATCCTCGAGATCCATATTAAAATCTTCTTTTCCAATATTGACTAAAGTGTTTGAATTTGATAAACCACCTAAATAAACTACTTTTTTTTTAATAACTTTGCTAATTTTGAAATTATTTTCAATTTAAATTTTTCATTGTGTCACCAGTGAAATTACCTGTTAAGCATTACCTTCAGATAAAATTAATCCTTGCCATTCTAATAATACTGACACCTTTAAGTGGATATCACTATACATTATCGATTATCTCTTCAGAAATGTCAGTTTTTTACAAACTACAAAATTTGCCGTGCTTTACAATGAACTCAAATTTGAATTTTTTCAAATATAACCCATTATCAATTATCCGTTAATACGTTACTTAACTTTTTATGATTAGAATACACATGAATTTAGACTTATAGTGCACCTTGACATCTACATTATTCTAACCCTAAAATATGATAACTATGATTATAATTATTCTAATTTTTAATCATCTCAAACTATTAAAATAATATTAATAAATTGATCCAAATAACATACATATATTATTTTAACAAATAATTCTAGAAATTAACATAACACACAACCGAAAATTAATTATTGAAACAAACAACAATAATATTCATTTTTCAGTAGACCATCGATAATCCGACTCCTTCTAATCCGACCAGATAACTACGTCGGGTCACTAGGCTTTCTCTACTTATTCTTGTAATTCCAATTTTTCATCATCATCTCAATCATGTGTTTTTTTCGGTTTCAAAAATTTATAGTTTTTCAAAGTTGGAGTTCTCTGAATATTTGTAATTGATTAAATCAAATTTAGAAGTATTTTTTCAATTTAAAAATGATTCTTGTGTGTTTTGAATTGTAAATTGAGTGTGTAATTGAAGAATGTTAAGGTGCGTACAGATATACGCGCCACGAACATGAGCAATTCACTTTTAATCAGCTGATGCCAAGCTTTTTATATCTATAACTTACCAGTTCTGTAAAAATACAGATAAAGTCTATATATATATATATATATATATATATATATTATATATATATATATATATATATATATATATATATTCTTCTTCTTCTTCTCTTCTTCTTCTTCTTCTTCTTCTTCTTCTTCTTCTTCTTCTTCTTCTTCTTCTTCTTCTTCTACTCTTCTGTCTTATTTTTCTCCATCTTTCTGTTACTGTTCTTGTACTTCTTCTTTTCCTTGTTGTTAAGCGCCTCAATTTTATTTATCTATTTACGATACAAATGACACATATGTTATTTACATTGGTAGATAACATAATAATTTAGTTCTTGAGCTATTTTTCTTGCAAATACATAGGTGGTTACACAGTCCAATATAAGGTTAGAAGTTCATATGTACAATTTCTATAAAATTTTAGTCCAAAATAAAGATGGAAACTATAAATTTTGAATTTAGATGGCTCAAATAAATCAATAAATTGGAAATATTCCACTCAATTACCACTTGTAACGATATAATATTGAGTTATTAAACTAGTTTTGATTTAAATAAATTAGTTTTTCGCTTATCCGTCCTTTCTGGTGATCCGGCCTTGCCCTCAGTCCTATAGGGGACAGATTATCAAGGTTCTACTGTAAAATAAACTTATAATAAATTTTGTGAAATCTTTCGAAAAACCGATAATAAAATGTAAGAATCAATACATGCTGTGATATAAGTTCAACTTCCATTAGTTTATGTTTTGAATAATATTTAATTTAGGTTTCAATATTTTAAAAATATTTCTGAATATAAGTGAAAAAAATTTCAAATTAAATTTGATTTTTAAATTAAAGTTATCTTGATTGAAGCATTGGATATTCCACACCAATATAATATTATCGATAACAAACTAAAAATTACAAGATGATAAAACAGATAAAAACAGTAATATTGTTAGATAATATACGACTTCATTTTAGATTGTAGCACAACTTGAAAATTTGACGTTGCTCATAAATGATCTATGACAATAAAATTATAGGTATTTATTTGATGATTCAAAATATGGATAAAAATTATTTCAAGATAAAGACAGTAACATAAGTTGCAAAATATTAATAAAATGAATTTTTTTTTTGAAATATAATGTATTCAAAAATATAGGTTTTCCAAAAAAGCTGAATTCCCCTATTTCTAGAAAAAGCAGCCAGTAATAATAGCAACACTTTAAATAACTATAGTAAGTTCTTGTAAAAATAATTTTGCCGATTTTGCAACATTTCTAAAATTTTATCAAATATTTGGTAAGTAGATAGCTTTTTAAGGCATTATTATTTTATCAATAAGGCACCAGATTTATGACTGTTTTCAATGAAACTGTGGAAATAAAATTATCTAATTATAATATAATCTTTGTATTATAAAATTATTAACTGAACAAGCTACCACATTGAATACCAATAGAAAAATCACAAAATTGAATCAAAAATTTCAAGTAAAAGTTGGAATTTTGTGTCAAATTTGTTTCAAGAAATCAAGTTACATTATGTCAAAAATAAAAAAATAAACCAAAGTTAAATCAAAACACATGAACACTTTTGATGTTGACAATATCAAAATTCAAAATAATTAAATTTAAAAAAAAATATAGTTTTAAAATTCAATAAAGTTTGTGTTTGATAGAGTAAATTGTTAGGATTTAAAATAAAGTTTCAAAACACCTACGTTGAGTTAATAAGCTACCATAAATGTATTTCTAAATATATTTTTTATATAATCCACTTTTGCATTCTAGTATTTTGATAAATATTTTTCATGAAGCATTATCTGATCTATAAGTGTTATAAATATTCATTTCAAACATTGATTGCCGGTTGCACAAAATCCGGTTAAATTTTAATCGTGATTAATTCCACGAGAACCAATCAGAGAAGCCGACTTATCAGAAAAAAACCGTATCTGATTAGTTCTCGTGAAATTGATCACTGTTAGAATTTAACCAGCTTTTGTGCAACCGGACCATACACTTAGTTAAAACTAATTAAAAGACTCACACAATGTTTGTTAAAATTCATGAAAAATTCATCATTAAAAATCGTGTAATTTCAATTTTAATCCGTCAAATTCATGAATTTGAACAAAATATTTTTCAATTCGTGAAATAAACAATACAGATTGTTTAGATTCATGAATCTTAACATTTCTACGTTAAAACCAAGTCTTAGTATTCTACACCTAATAAATATTATGTAATATTCAACGATTATATACATATAAGACGGCAGTCAAATGTTTTTCTTAACAAGGCAGGTTAATTAATTCATTTTCAAATCAATTTTTTTTTTTAATGTTGATGTTCACCACAGTTTTTGTTTTTTGCCCGTTTATGCAGAATATTATTATCAATGAAGATTAAAAAATCAATCAAATATTAGGAGTAATAATTAATTTTTCATTGAAATATTGAAAAATATATTGAATTTACATATTTCTCTACAGTAAATAATATATTGTGAAGAAGATAATATAATAACATGGCACTATATTGAATATTTATCAATAAATCAAAATATTTTTTTCATAACAAGTTAATGTAATTTCAATAATTATAATTAATAGTTATTTGTTTTTCTATATCTTCTAAACTCATTAAAAATTGTATAAAATTTTGTTCACAGATAAGATATGCTTCAAACTGAATTGAATTTATTGGCTTTGTCACAGAGAAAACAAGTTATTTTTGAGTTTATGTGTTATTCATATCTTATTATGTATTTCTTGCTTGTGTATTATTTTTATGATTCAAGTCTACATTGTATTGTTTTCAATTTGATTTGAATGTATCGATCAATATGATTTCATAATATATGGTTTCCAGCTGTCATTGACATTTTTGTACTTAATAATATTAAATAATAAATTTTATCTACTTGAATGTATGTATTCAGGGTTACCTACGTATTTTTAAAATTCTATCTAATATGATGTAGAATAATGATAATAGTGCATAAACGGACAATACATTAGGAACAATATTAATATTTTCTTATATAGTTAACCTCAAGCTGAATTTCAGAGTTTTGAATTTAAAAATCAAGATTTTAAAACTAAAGATCGTTAAACTTTATTCGATTTCAAAATATTGACATCAAAGAGAAAATTCGCGAACTACCAACGTTCACATTAATTCAAATTTCCGAGTTTTAACTTTTGAAATTTAAACTCAAGATTTGAAAACTTGTATTGTATACAATATTCAAGTTTCAGAGTTTGAATATCAGGGTTTCAAGCTCAAAATTTGTGAAAAGTATCGTTAACCAGTGTTCAATTCCTGAGTTAAAAATTGGAGAAATACTACAATATCCGGCTTGAAACTGATTATTTTTGCAAATTTTACTTCCCAGCATAAGTTGGATTCTTGAACGTAGAAGTGGCCTGCTTGTAGATTGGATTTTCACCCTGGAAAAAAAACAAAAAAAAAGGATTATTTCAAAACAAATATAAAGGATAGAGCTACATTTAGCACAAAAGAGAAGTAGGAAAAGAGAAGAAGAAAGAAGATGAGAAAAATTACGATAAGAAGAAATGGAAAATGATAGAAGATTTGATTAGAGTTTGATTTCATTTAATTTTCGGTTTAACAAAATCTTTCAAATTGATATTTATTTTACAGTTTTGAGTACTTACTAGAAGGAATTCTGTTATCAATTTGGATCTTAATCTTTCTAAATTCAAAATTAATAATTGTTTCAAGTGTTTGTGTTTTGTTTCAATGTGGAAATTAGTGAAGAATTGGAAAGTCGCACATAACCTTTATTTGGACAATTTATTTATGGAATTGGGATGAAAAGAAGTTTTGGACTGTAGTCTGTTTCTTTGTCCTTAAGTTGATTGTAAATTATAAATGAATAGATAATAAATTCTTTATTCATGTGTGTTACAATATTTACTGGCTTATACACTAATTTACTTCAAATGACGGTATTGCTAATTATTCAACGAATTTTACAAAGTATATAAAATTAATCGACGACAGTAAAGGTTGAATGCAATTAGAATAACAATAATATAGAATTGTGATGTAACTTTATAGATCGGCGGTGTTTCAATAAATAATTGACGATTCTCTGAAAAGGATATAGAATGATATCCTTCCCGTCAACACACGACCGGGATAGAGATGGAGGGGAAAAAGGAGAAGAAGGAGGATGAGAAGGAGTGAATGTAGGAGAAGGATGAGTAGAAGATGAAAGAGAAGAATTTGAAGATGATACAAGGTGAAGGAGAAGGAAGAGGAGGAGAAGGAGGATTAGTAGATAATTGAAGGTAGAGAGAAACAGGAGTGGAATCTAAGCAAAATAAAAAGTATAAGAAGACAAAAATGAAGAATTGAAAGAAGAAGGAAGGAATAATGTTTACATTTCAATTTATTCACAACACTCAAAAATACAATGAGAAAAGGCAATATACAACAAAACAATAGCAATTTTGTAAACAAATTATAGAGAAAGAAGAAGAAAGAAAGGAGAAGAAGGAGGAGAGGTTCAAGAGGGAGAAACTGAAAAAGAAGAAAGATAGATACATGAATTACTTTTTCCTCCACCTACTGTCTGAAGTACTTACTTTACTCCCTGAAACATAATACTAGAGTGTCGTTTTTTCGCTCTCGGTAATAGAAAACAGAAAAACTCCCTAGGGAGGAAAAGTGACTCCATTTAAATAACATGGGAAGCATCTCTATTTTGAAAACTTACATTGTAATTGACCGAGCGAAGTGAGGTCTAAGATTCAAGTCGACGGTTTGGCATTTCTCTTAATGTTTAAATGTTTGAATGTTTAAATGTTTGAATGTTTAAATGTTTATATGTTTATAGTTTATATGTTTATATGTTTATATGTTTATGTTTATATGTTTATATGTTTATATGTTTATAGTTTATATGTTTATATGTTTATATGTTATATGTTTATATGTTTATATGTTATATGTTTATATGTTTATATGTTATATGTTTATATGTTTATATGTTATATGTTTATATGTTATATGTTTATATGTTTATATGTTTATATGTTTATATGTTTATATGTTTATATGTTTATATGTTTATATGTTGCGCATTTACGGCGAAACGCGATAATAGATTTTCATTAAATTTGACAGGTATGTTCCTTTTTAAATTGCGCGTCGACGTATATAAAAGGTTTTTGGAAATTTTGCATTTCAAGGATAATATAAAAGGAAAAAGGAGCCTCCTTCATACGTCAATATTAGAGTGAAAATCAGACTATAGAATTATTCATCATAAATCAGCTGTCGAGTTGACTATAAATTGCATGCCATGACGCATGCAATTCAATATCTCAATGTAACTTGGTAAAAAATTAGCAGCTGTGTAGACTATAAATTGCATGCCTCATTGAATGCAATTTTCATGCACTATTAAATAGGATGCAAAGAACTTATAACAGCTCGTCTGGGCGCCTAGATGTCTTCTGGTTTTCTCGCGCTAAATTCCGGAAAGCGTTATATGATAATTAAATCTTGTGTAAGCATGATCTGATCAAATAAATAGTTAGTGTATCAGTGTGGATGTGCTTATGGTTTGGGACGTCGTTATATCTGCGCGAGGTCTACTGTTCACAGAACTACTAGTAGGTAAGAAGGTCCAAGCTCAGATAAGGAGGCATACAGAGTGGTCAGTCATTGAGCCAACTAAATTCAATACCTCAACCAGATTTGATCAACATATGAGATATATGTTTGTATACTAAAATTATAAAAATGTAGGTGGAGGAAAAATGTTGTGTATATCACGAGTGAAAAGTGTTTTTTCTCCCACAGGAAAATTGTTGCCCTCGGCTTCGCATCGGGCTTCAAACTTTTCCCTCAGGGAGAAAAAACAGCACTTTTCACTCTAGATATACAAATAACTATTATTTATAGTTTATAATAAATGTGAGGAAGAGAGTAGGAGAAGACGAAGGAGTAAAGGAAAGAGGAGGATAAGCTGAAGGAGAAGAAGAATAAGTAGAGGAGTAGAAGGCGTATTAGAAGGAGGAGGAAAAGGATGAGAATGGAGAGTAGGAGGAGGAGGAGGAAGTGGCAAAGATGGAAGAAGAAGAAGAAGAAGTGGAAAAAAGAAGAATTATCACTCACCGTATCCCATTTAGCAAGTGTTCTTTCCTTTTCGAATTTGGCGAATTCTCTCCTGTCATGAATGGTAGTCAAAAGCTTCCATAAGAGTAGCAGTGCCAATCCTATAAGAACTATAGCTCCTATCACACCCAGCACAATTCCTGTAAAAGAAAAAATATGCTTTTTTCAGAGAATTTAATGAAATGATTATATTTTCTATTGGAACTAGTAGTTCTGTGAACAGTAGACCTCGCGCTCAGTAAGTTACATTGACCTGTTAAGTTTTCTCAAAAATTAATAAATGATTTATCAATTTAAAATGTCTAGAAAAAATCCTAAATAAGCATAGAGCTTTCTGTCCTATCCTAACGTAATGTGTCATCGCGGTTGAGTGTGAGCGCTGTTATCAGGTCTGGCTGCAACTGTCTACAACGTTGATGGAAAGATACATTTTCAAGATGGTGTATGTTTTTGAACGGGTAGTTGACCGAGCGAAGTGAGGTCTAAGATTCAAGTCGACGGTTTGGCATTTCTCTTAATGTTTAAATGTTTATATGTTGCGCATTTACGGCGAAACGCGGTAATAGATTTTAATGAAATTTGACAGGTATGTTCCTTTTTTAATTGCGCGTCGACGTATATACAAGGTTTTTGGAAATTTTTCATTTCAGATGTGTGGGGAAGCCAGTCTATTGCTGTATTTCCATAAGGTCTATAGTTTCAATCAGGTACTTGTGGATAAGAATACTACGTGAGGTCTACTGTTCACAGAACTACTAGTTTTATAG
Organism: Nilaparvata lugens; assembly: GCF_014356525.2. NCBI lineage: Eukaryota > Metazoa > Arthropoda > Insecta > Hemiptera > Delphacidae > Nilaparvata > Nilaparvata lugens. The sequence goes on along the minus strand of NC_052517.1, from coordinate 11,008,125 downwards.
TCCACTAGACAGCTGATTTATGATGAATAATTCTATAGTGTGATTTTTACGGTGATATTGGCGTTTGAAGGAGGCTACTTTTTCCTTTTATATTATCCTTGATATGCAAAATTTCCAAAAACCTTGTATATACGTCGACGCGCAATTTAAAAAGGAACATACCTGTCAAATTTCATGAAAATCTATTAACGCGTTTCGCCGTAAATGCGCAACATATAAACATTAAACATATAAACATAGACATCACTTCGCTCGGTCAGTAACTAGTAAAATTTGATTCTTAATTTGTATACAGCCTTTTCATTCATGCAGTCTTTCTAGAACACATTACGTCTTCTGTTGAAACATAATATTCTTGGAATAAATTTCATTGGATGAAGTATTGAGTCGTCCCAAATTCAAAATATTTCTTCCAAAATTATCATGAAAATGTTTCAAATAGTTTTCTCGCTCTAATTTTTGAATTACTTTGAAACGTGGAAATCAACTGCCCTGAAGAATTAAATTCAGTTTCCAATGACATTGAATCTGATGAATAATTTATAGGTTATGTGTTCAAGCCGTGATGGCTGTAATGCTGCATATAGAGCATCCTGCTTATAGCCGACAAGCCTGCTTAAAGCTATAGTGAGGTCCACGTTATAATTGCAGTGTTTAATTAGCAATGGTTTAGCTATCCTTGTCTATAATTCAACAAAGCGGATAGCGCTATCTCTTTCTCGCTTTGCTCTGTTGCCAGATCATCTTTCAACAATGTAGAATTAATAACTAGTAGTTCTGCGAACAGTAGACCTCGCTCATGAATACAACTTTCAATTTGATGAAAAGGACCAGTACAGTAAGTACAGTAGCCTATATTGTGAAGATTTAGCCATGATTGTCATCTATTACTTTCTCCATTGAAAGTGCTAGAGACACTGTTTCCAGGGACACCGGACTTATCAAGGAGTACTTTTATATCAAATACATACCTTTTAAATGAAATAGACTAAGAAATTGTCAAAAAACCACAGATTTATTGATACTCAGAAAGACCGGTTTCGGTCATTATCAGAGTTTATCAGAGATTGACAATGGTGTAAATTTTACCGAAACTAGTATTTCCAAGTATTAATAAATCTGTGGTTTTTTGACAATTTCTTGGTCTTTTTAATTTAATGTTAATAATTAGGTACCACAATATCAACTTCTCAACTACACAAAACGGAAAAAAAATTACCTTTATACCTACAACTGCAGAATATTGGACTCCAATACAATAAAGATTTTTTTAAAATAATTTATCCAATTAATTTGTTAAATCAATTTAATAATAATAATAATAATAGAATGATTCAATTTAATTATTCTATCTCATCATAATAATTATTTTATAATGATATATTATTAGAATAAGATAAAACAATATTAGTATTATCTGCAAAAAAAAAATCTGGCAGGAACGAGAATCGAACCTGGGTCACACAGAATGACAGACCACGATCTAACCGACTCGTAAAGTATGGCAATGAATCGCTGTATCTTCAAAGACACATCCGTTCTGGATTGAGGTTAGTTTGGTTTTTTAAATATTACAAAAAAACCAGAGGTTTTATCAAAAATCGTTACACATACGCTTCTGCGCCTTGTTTCAAAGAACTTGCATACCAAATTTCATCCAAATCGGACAATAACTGCGGTACAAACAAACAAACAAAAAAACAAACAAAAAAACAAACAAACAGACGAAAGCCGATCGAGTTGAAACTAAGACCTCCTCAGCTTCGCTTCGGTCAATTAATTATCAAAATATAATTTCTTGCTTAATAAAATATAATTGATTATTTTAAACGAGAATGAACAGTTAATATTACATCAATAAACCTCTTATCAGCTACCGTCTACAGAAGGCATTGACAAGACAGAAATTCGGCAACGTTTGTCTCCTATCTTTCTCCACTGCCATTATAACGTGGACCTCACTATAACTCCAAAAAGCTTCTTGTGTATCTTCTCGGATGCAACACGTTGCTTTTGAGAAGATACAAAAGAGCACCTGTTGCTTATGGAAAGATACATTAAAGCTAATCATTTTCCATAATATAGGCCAGTTAGTTGATTTCTAACCAAACAAGTCAGGAATCTGATACCGTACTGTACTTTGTTGGAGTGTCGTAGATAAAATAGTGTATACAACAGTTTTATATGGTCTTTAAAGCACTCGTGAGATGTCTAAGACACTCGTTCGCTCGCTACACTGACTCGCTTGTGTCTAAACTCTACATCTGAATCGTGCTTTAAAGACCCCTATGAAGCCCTATAAATTATGTATGTTCGACATACATGTTCGGCAAACATGTTTGTTGAGGAGCTCAGGGACAAACATTTTAAAAAGTTTGGACAATCATTGTTTGTCAAACAAAAAATTACTGTTTTTCCAAACATTTTCAGTGTTGACAGCTGTAAAACATAAAACCTGTTCTCCTCACTTACAAATATTTTGTTTGGTGACGCGTCCACACTGGCCACGGGCAAACATTGTTTGTCAAACATAATAAAATTTGCCCAAACTTTTACAACAAACATGTTTGTCGAACATGTGGACACGGCTTTATAAAACTGTTGTATAAACTATATGAAATTACTGAAACGAACTATTGTTTGAATTGTAAACTATCTAATATTTTCTGTAATCGATGTAGTAGTTTTCATTTTTTTTTTTTTGGAGAAAATAAACATATTTATTTATTTAAACTACGAGAGTAAGTCAATTATTATCCGCAATTAGGTGTATTTTCATTTATGTTGATTTGCATTGATGATGTATTTTTTGTTGATTTGTGCTTACATCTAGCTAGTTTCAAATAGCTATTTCAATTCAATCATCACTGGCATGTTGTTAATTATGGCAGCTACACTATTCATTTGCACCAAATAAGAGTATAACGATTAGTGAGCCAACCGTTTCCCGTGGTAGGAGAGTGGACAAAATTTATTGAATTTCATTCATAGACACTCTGTTATGGTAAAACACTATTCCCGTATAGCACTGAAAGTTTTGATGAATTTCACCTGATACACCTTCCAACCTCGGAAATCGACGGTTCACTGAACGTTGGTGCAAATGACTAGTGGGGCGGGCATAATTTTTTTTTTTTTTATTTATTCATTTATTGTATGAAATACTATAATCATAATACAATTATGGCATTAGAGGAAAAACTAGGCTGAGCCTCTCCAAAAATTTTGATAAAATGTTAATATTGTCCAAAAGATAAGGTTATGTTATCACACACTTCGTTACTTGATTTTCGGTCCAGGAATGATGATTTAAAATTTTGAAGGTTGATTTTATACTATAAATCAATCACAGAATGTATCACAATAAATTAAATACTTTAGAAATATTGCACTTATTTAAAAAATTGTAATACAAAATCAAAAACCTACTCACTATTTGTTATTTACAGCTGAAAACTAAAAATTAACTGAAAATTATGTCAGTGATGATGGAATAAAAATAGCAGTTTGAAACCAACAGGGTGGCCACCCATTTTAAAATAAAAAATAAATGAGTAATTCCCGGTTTTCCTGAGTAAAATTTTAATTTTCTAGGTAGAGTATTTGAGGAACAAGATACATTCGTAAAGAATTTATTATGGAAATCTTCACCTTGATCTTCCATGAAGAATCGCGAATAGCGTATTTGAATTTCCAAATATATTTATAATTTTTGACACCACAGTATATTTTTGGGAGGAATTAGAATGTTCTTTTAACTACTCATAAGTGTAGAGTGCTTTTTGAAGGGTCCTTTTTCAAAATTCAATGAGTAGTTAGAAAAAAAAATTCCCACAAAAATAGACTACAGTGTCAAAATTATCAATACATTTGAACATTTATAGGTCCGTACAGATATACGCGCCGCGAACATCAGCAATTCACTTTTAATCAGCTGATTATATATGTATTTTTACAGAAACGGTAAGATACAGATATAAAAAGATTGGCATCAGCTGATTGAAAGTGAATTGCTCATGTTCGCGGAGCGTGAATCTGTACGCACCTTATGATGTATTCTGAGTCATACTTTTTTACTGATGAAGCCATGTATACAATATATGTACAGTACCATAGCCGATGGTTTTAGATATTTGTTAGGTTAGGTAGGCTCAAAAGCATTGTCCATCATTTTTGCTAGCCATAATAGTGTTTTTTTTTTTTTTATTTGAGTTTATTGTTACTGTACATTTCATTACTAAATGAATTGAAATTTATGAAAAATTAATGAGGAATTCAAGGTATTTTTCCCGGTTAGTAAAATCATGAGGAATTCAAGGTTCTCCCGGTTTTCCCGGTAGGTGGCCACCCTGAGCCAGTCTAGATATAAGCACAAATAAGCAAAGAATGCATCATTAACGCAAATTAACAGTGCTACCAACTTGAACAGAGATACACCTACATTGCGGATAATAATTGACTCTACTATTTTCAAGGTGCTTACCTAGAATGAAGACTTGGGGCGGACATTGGCGCTCCTTCTGGGCCTCGACCACAATACTGGTGCGGTTGTACCAATACACAAACTCAAACCGACAGTCGTCTTCATCATCAAATACACAAATACTTTCGTCTTTCTCTTCGTCCACTGAAAAAAAAACAAACATATTAGAAACAGGAATAGAAACGTATCATACAACAATAACAATATCAGCATAGTAATAATAATACTTCCTCTGAATACAGTAAAATCATTAATACAATCCCCGAACAGTATATTGAATGTGCGAAAAAAACTAAAACAGGATATTAACACCTGGATCAAATGAAATTACTTCTTCTATCTATGAGATGTTTCACAAAGTTTACTCTTCTGACTTGTGTGCTTGCTTATTCTGTTCTGCAATCCTTTGTAATTCATCTAGTCCTTCAAATTTTTTTTTAACACCTGGTCCTATCGGTTTCTTTTTTCCATCCTCTCTCTTATTATTCTTCCCTCATCCCATCCTTCCATATCTACCGTCTATTTACTTCTCCTGATACCTCTTTCACCTTCTCAAGGACTGAAGGTTTTCCTAGTACATGGATAGAAAAACCTTTCAATCTTCCACCCTTTTTTTGGCACCACTTTCTTTTTGTATGTATACTTTTTTTTATGTATTCTTTTTGCTATTCTCTGTATCAAACTTGTATGTGTGTGTGTGTGTAAAATAAATTGAATTGAATGCCAATGATTTGCATTCCGAGTAATTTACAACAAATACATACAGATACCAAATTTAACAAAATCCTAAAAATTATTTTGATCCTAATTATGATACCCCGCTATAATAATAATAATATGTGTTGGCTCACTATAGTATAACACTTACACTTGACTTCGTCGACTAGTATAAGCTCGAAATGAGTACAGTTAGCTGCACATTCCTCTTCAGACAGTGGTCCAGTCTTGTAAGCTCTGCACATTACACAATCTCTCAGTTCCATACAACGCCCAGGGCAAGTCTAGAAAATAAAACAAGAAAAATTTTTAAAAGCTCAATCAAGAAAATCTGGTTAAAATAGAAAAAATCGAATTAAAATCTAGTTCAGGTGAAAAAAATAATGATGAACAGATTCACCTTCTAGGAAGCTTGCAAAACAATTTTTTGAGATGTATGCATTATAAAAAGCACAGGGTTTTCTGTCCCTTTGATTACCCAACCAACTCCCTCAGAAGTATGTTCAATATTAAATCACTGAAAGTAAGACGTGATGTTAAATTACTTGTTTTTCTGTACAATCTGTTAAATAATAAAATTGATTCTTCCTACCTGCTTTCTAAAATTAACATATTATATAAAAATACCATTGCTCGAAGTTCTGGATTTTCATTTCATATTTCTCGCTCCAGAACGGTGCGACATTATAACTTTCCTTTAAGTAGAGCTCAAAGAATTTTCAATACTTATTCAGAGCACTTGGACATCTTCTGGTTCTCCCCTTCCAAATTCCGAAGGATTTCATATGATTTAGTGTTGTAGTATGTGGTCCATCATTTCGTGATTTGCGCTTGCATTTCTTTTATTCAATTATCCTCATAAAGGCTAGTGGTAGTACATTACACAGACACTTTTTTCCTCTTGTCTATATACTATTAATGATTATAGTTTACTGAGGTATGTGTACATTTTTTCTTATTGAATTCAGTTAATGTATTTTTATTATTCTATATACGACTGTATATTTCTTCTATTTTTCGTCTTATTTCATTCTCATAATTTTATAATTAGCTATTTTTATAATTTATTATTTTCTCATATTTTCTATCTTCTTTTTATTGAAAATTGTATTATGTTGGAAATTATTGTATAGTGTGGAGAAGGCAAAATTGGTTTTTTACCTGTTATCTCCATGAATAAATAAATAAATGAAAATTGATTACCAAATATTACCAAGTTTACACATATATTGTCAAATCCACAAAAATAAGCATATATATACATTTTATTTAATCAACACAATGACAAAACAACTAAATCATAAAATGATTGGAAACGAAATATTTTTTAATTTTTGAATGAAATTTATTTATTTGCCAAAATATAAATAGAGTACCTATATGCTACTGCACTTACCTAAAATATATACATAAAAATTAAGAAAATATTAATTTATTTAATTACAAAAAAGTGATATCCTTATCCATGATATTATAAATAATAATTATGAAATTAAGATGTAATTTATGCTCACATGCATGATGAGTACAGTAGGTGAGGCAAAAACACCGGCAAAAGGAAGATTCCTTGTGCGCCAGTGTGAGTCGTAAAATCTATTTAATCAGAGTAATATATAAACTTGAATTCAAAGCCATACTTGGCAAACCAAACTCGAGTCTGGTTTTAAATAACCTATTTTTGTGGATTTGACAATATTTGTATAATGACTTTTTCACCTCATCATGGAGAGTTCCACAATATTTCTCTGAAGACAGGGTAAATTTCAAAACTAGTTCAAATTGGGATGAAAAATGAAATTCCATAAGTCAATATGGAAACAAATAAGATGTTTGTTTAGGAAGTACGTAAGGATTGTTTGAAAGTTTCATCACAGAAAGAAATAAACTCACAAAACATCTGATTGATAGAACGTAGCGAGTTCTGACTGATGACTATCTCAAGTCGTTCGTTTGTGAGTTTGTTTAAAGGTGCGTACAGATTTACGCGCCGCGAACATGAGCAATTCTCTTTTAATCAGCAGATGCCAAGCTTTTTACAACTGTATCTTACCGTTTCTGTAAAAATAGATATAATCAGCTGATTAAAAGTGAATTGCTCATGTTCGCGGCGCGTATATCTGTACGCACCTTTAGAAAATATTTAATCTCAATTATGAAAATCTGTTATTAAATAATTGAAGAATATATTCTCTTAACAAATAAAATATAATTGATTATTTTTAACAAGAATTAATAGTAAATATTACATCAGATATACCGGTATCAGCTATGTTCTATGGAAGGCAGTGACAAGACAGAGAATCTGCAACGCTGTTTTCCCATCTTTTCCCACTGTCATTATAACATGGACCTCACTTTATTATAAAATGACTTGGGCACAAAAGCCGGTTGAATTGTAACCGTGATTAACTTGTTACAAGAAGTTTAATAATAAACTATTTGCAAACAATAGAAAGTATGCAATGAGCCCCAGAGTCCGAGGACCATGTCAGCAGCTCAACATCAATGAATGAAATTAGGTTAAAGAAAATTCGATATTTGATAGAGTCAAGAAAATCATAATATATTCCTCAAAACAAATATGATAAACATGAGGAAACCATTTCAAGTCAGACAAGGCCAAAATCCAATGAATGAGTGAGGGACGAAGCACTCAGTTGTGAATACAGCGTAACTATGGCCAGCTGTACAACAGCAGGTCTGCCAACTTGCAAACCAAAATACAAAAAATAATTAATCTTTTATGAATCATAAACAGGCAAAATTCGATTATAATCATTCAAATTACTAAAATAAGTAGATAACTATTATAGAATTTAATTTTGTTACAAACTTTACGAGAACCAATCAGAGAAGGCATTTTCTTATAGGCTCTCGTTGGTTCTCGTAAAGTTAATCACGGTTAAAATTTAACCAGATTTTGTGCAACCAGCACTTAATGTTACAATCCATATGACATTTCAACTGTTTTGTGCTGTTTGGCTAGCTGACAATAAAATTTTACCCAACTATAGGAAATCACTAGTACCCTTCCCACCCTTCTTATAATATTTTATATAAAACAAGACTAGTTTGTAATTTATATTTATGATTAATCTACTTACAGTGCATCTCTCACAGAACTGTCCGGTGTAAGTTCTTCCAGTTTCTTCCTCTTTGTTACACTTGCACTGTCCACACTCGCACTGTCCTCTTCCAGAACAAACTTCGCCTTCAAACAAAATCACACAAATTAGTCAAATATATTACATTACATAAATTATTACTAATAAAATATAATAATAACATAACATTACATTATTAAATAAGAATACTAAGAAATTGTCAAAAACCACAGATTTATTTGATACTTGAAAAGACCGGATTCGGTTGTTAGACCATTGTCAATCTCTGATCTTTCAAAGTGTCTTAGAAACATCTTTTTCTAAAGGTGCGTACAGATATACGCACTGCGAACATGGGCAATTCACTTTTAATCAGCTGATTATATCTGTATTTTTACAGAAACGGTAAGATACAGGTATAAAAAGCTTGGCATCAGCTGATTAAAAGTGAATTGCTCATGTTTGCGGCGCGTAAATCTGTACGCACCTTGAGATGTTAAGAAAGATTTTTCTAAGTGTCTCAGAAAGTATCTTAGTAGTTTCTCCGGTCTTTCTAAGTATCAATAAATCTGCGGTTTTTGACAATCTCTTAGTATTTTTATTTAATATGAATAATTACCACAATATAAACTTCTCAACTATACAAAAAGTAACATTACATTACATCACAAGTACGGTAGGGCAGGTTAGGTTAGACTAAACATGTTACTGCAGTCATGGTATGTACTTAAAGTTTTCATTCAATGTGTAATAGTTTATCATATTATCAACAATACCAGCTTGAAGCAAATCGGTTTGACAGAAATCTAACCCACTATTGAAACATTATTGATAAATGGAAAATATTGGTCTATAGTGAGGTCCACGTTATAATTGCAGTAGAGAAGGATAGGAGAACAACGTTGCCAATCCTCACTGTCTTGTCAATGTCTTCTATAGACGGTAGCTGATACAGATTTATTGATGCAAGAAATTATATTTTTCAATAATTTCATAATGAGTGTTCATAATATAAGATGAAATATTTAGTTAATTAACTGTTAGTTCTACATTGTTAAAAGACGATCTGGCAACAGAGCGAAGCGAGAAAGAGATAGCACTATCCGCTTTGTTGAATGATAGACAAGGATATCAATACCATTGCTAATCAAACACTGCCATTATAACGTGGACCTGACTATAGAAATTATACAGAAGTGACCAGAAATGATACAGAAGTGACCGGAAATGACTACAAATGATACAGTTTGTGTTTCTTGAATAGTTCCAAATTTTCTCAAATAACTCAATATTCGTTACAAATGGTAATTGAGTGGAATATTTCTAATCAATTTATTAATTCTAGCCATCTAAATTCAAAATTTATAGTTAGTATATTTAATTAATTTAATTTAATATTTATAATTAATTAATATAATTATTTATAATTAATATATTAATTTATTTAATATTTAATTGAATTTATTTAATATATTTAATTAATAGTTAGTTTTAATGTTCATTTTGGACTAAAATTTTATAAAAATTGTACACATGAAATTCTAACCTTATCTTGGACTTTATACATTATGGACTAACTATACATTTGGAAGAAAAATAGCACAATGACTATCTTATTATTTTATCCAATGTTATTATTGTAAATAAAAAAAGTGATTGAAAAAGATACAAAGAGTGGTTACCGTTGCCTCCAGGCGCCATACACATGTCACTGCTTGTGCTGCAGTCGCACGCTTGCCCTATGGAGCCGTGAGTCCATCCTGGCTTGCAGACACATGTCCCACATTCGCAGGTGCCCTGCTCGGGTCCCGAACACAGCACTCCGTTGTGACGGTCACACGAGAAGTTGTCGCATTCGCAGAAAGCACCTGTGATTTGCTGAATAAACAACAAACACAATTCAATTTATACAAATTACAATAAGTGCATGATATAATTAAAGAAAGGTAGCACAAGAAGATAAACCCATGGTATAGTTAGTTTATGTTCCAAATTTCAAGCTGATTAGGGTAACCGTCCACTGGAACTGTATTCAACCGATCCGTTCGGCCGTTGTATCGGACGAATCTGCCGGCCGTTAAAAGGGTGTGCAAAGGCTAAAAATAAACTTTTCCTCCACCTACTGTCTAAAGTACTTACTTTACTCCCTGAAACCTAATACTAAAGTGTCACTTTTTCGCTCTCGGTAGTAAAAAACAGAAAAACTCCCTAGGGAGTAAAAGTGACTCCATTTAAATAACATGGGGAGCATCTCTATTTTGAAACTTACATTGTAATAGGTTAGAAGGTCTAAGCTCAGATGAGAAAGCATAATAGAGGTGTCTGTCATTGAGTCAACTGAATTCAATATATATATGAAATATATATTTGTATGATAATTATTATATTCTTAATATTAGTAGACGATAAAAATTTATACAATTTTTAAAATATTTTATTCCATTCAAAATACCAGCCAACAAATATTTTGATCTGCAATTCAAATCTGAACCGCGTGATCTGGAGTCAGCCATTTTTGGTAGCTGCTCAGCTGATATAATTGTTACAACTTTTGCCGATAGATAGCGCAATCGGCAGTGCCAATCAGACGACCGGTTTTTAGGTTTTAGATTTAGGTTATGTTGTTAGGAATCATTGTCACCAATACGTAAGTTATTAGAATGATTTTATTTGCAGTTTCTATAAAAAAATGTAGATGGAGGAAAAATGTTGTGTACATCATGAGCGAAAAATACTTTTTCCTACAGTTACGTTGAAAAGTGGCCATTGCTGCACTGATTACAGAACGCAAAGAATCACTTTTCCGCTCTAGTGCGGGAAAAATTTTTCTGCACTCCAGATTTTCAACATGACAATGTAAAATAGTTAGTAGGTTATATGGAGCAACAGTGCAGCAAAATCAAAATGAAGTTGGTAACAGTGAGTGGGCTGCTATAGTGAGCAGAGGTGCAACGAAGCACAACGCGCTAATTATTAGTATTAGATATTATAACCCAGGACAACATTTTTATTCAATTTGACAATAAATTAAGGTTTTTATCAATAATAAAATTACACAGAAAAACATTTGATGCATCTCAGGCAATTTTACCCATAATTACCCACTTTTCATATTCAATGGTAACTGTAGGAAAAACTTAATGTGAAATACGTGCGCAAAGTTCCTCTGCTGCACTCAAGAAACCATTCCGCCCTCGCCTACGGCTCGGGCGTAAACGTTTCTTTCGGTGCAGCAAACTGTCACTTTGCGCACTAGTTGCACAAATAACTATTTCTCCCTCAGGAAAATTGCTGCCCTCGGCTTCGCCTCAGACTTCAAACTTTTCCCCACAGGGAGAAAAAGTCGTACTTTTCACTCTAGATATACAAATAACTATTTTACTCATGATATTTTTCAAAGTTTTTCGATTTGTATATCATTAAGCTATCAAAATGAAAACTTTTTCTCAGGAAAACATTTTTCTGAGATATGAGCGCCTGAAGTTTGAATTTTTGGGACAGAACATTTCAAATTCGGTAAGATATAAATCCATGAGATTTATAGGATGGATTCTTCATGGTATTGTTGATCTGGTAAAACAAAAATTTTCCAACAATATCAATTTTTGAAAAAGTTATTCAATTTACCAAAAATAATTCAACTAAAAGTATTTTTGGTTATTTTTAGTAAATTGAATAACTATCTTAGAAATGGATATTTCCAGAAAATTTTTGTTTTACTAGATCAACTGTACCATGAAGAATCCATCCTATAAATCTCATGGATTTATATCTTACCGAATTTGAAATGTTCTGTCCCAAAAATTATTCAAACTTCAGGCGCTCATATATCTCAAAAAGTAATGATAGAAAAAAAATGTTTTCCTGAGAAAACTTTTTCATTTTAATAGCTTAATGATATACAAATCGAAAAACTTTGAGAAATATCACGAGTAGAAAGTTTGTTTTTAGCCTTTGCACAGCCTTAATTGTAGTTGTATTTTAACTGACGTTCCCTCAATGTTTCTAGGGCAAATTATCCTAGAAACCAGACACAAGAGCCTGATCGAGCTGAATCAAAAAGGTCGGATAATTGAGAAGGTATACCACTGTATAACTGGTTCAAAACTATACTGTCTATACTTTCAATGTTGAGCGAGACATTTCAAGCAGAAAAATAATAGAAGAGACATAAGATATTGTCAAATTTTCACTCTACAAACTTTATCAGAAAAATGAAATTCTGGACATGCTAGAGCTTTTTTGTTTCTAGAGATAAGTTTTTTTCTTGACTGAAGTCCCAAGGACCCAGTCATGGAATCAAGTCAGGTCAATAATTTAAAATAATCAAAACTAAGTTTACATAATTCAACACTTGGGCCTGGTTGCACAACAGCCGGTTAAATTTTAAACGTGATTAATTCCACGAGAACCAATCAGAGAAGCCGTCTTTTCAAAACGCCTTCTCTGATTGGTTCTCGTGTAATTAATCACGGTTAAAATTTAACCGGTTGTTGTGCAACCGGGCCTAAGTAACTCAAACTTAGTCTTGGTTTGAAAGGAACTCTTGTACATCTTCTTCTATATAATAAGAGAGAGTAGGATTGTGGTGTTCGTGTGTTCGCATCAAAACATGTCAACTTGTGGATTGCATACCGGAAAAACGGGAGTGATTTAGATCTCCAAATTTTGCACATAGATTCTAAAAATATCAATCTCGTTCGTGCACCTGGAAGCCCAAAATTCAATTCTCCTTCTAGATTTTTCAGAATTGATGTTCAAATTTCATAATGATACATACGTTTTCATAAAGAAATCATCAAATCATATGGTCAAAATTAAAAAAGGAACATCTGTTTCTATTATTGCTTTCTACCTGATACCACTTAACCTCAATAATATTGTTTTGATAATTGATAAATATTTTTAATAATAATGATAATTTATTTTTATTATAAATATAATAATAGTATTGTTTTGATAATTAAAAATATTTTCATTTTCACAAACTCTGTATAATAATAATATGGTGAATGTGAAACAGCTGCATCAAAGAAATTATCTCAAAAACATCTGTTTAGAAAAAACATAGTTTTGAAACTTCGTTTTCCTGATGCAATGTTTAGGCCTAAACGTGGCATGGATTATTAATTTTTCAGCTAGAACAGTTTTTTGAGACAAAGTTCTAAATAAACGTCTAGAGTTCCATCAATGCTGTATCGGCAGTATGAAAACGCATGCAGTTAATATGCCTTTGAATAAAGGTGTTGAAATTTACATAAAGAAATTATTCTTTTCCATTTTTATTTAATTAAAATTTCAAAATTATTCGAGCCCTGATAGAATGACTGACTCACTGTACACTACAGTCAGTCGAAATTTTTAATATTGGAATGAGTGGTATTTTGGCAAGCTGAGCAAAAAAATAAGGTCCTATGCACCTTTTCGTTATATCTTTAAATGAAAAATGAGTTTTTTGGGTTGTCAAAACTCCCTCTGAAAGGGAAACTACTCAACTTATTCTATCTTTTAGTAAAATAACAATGATCATCCATCCATCTATCATCTTCTATACTATAATGAATGAAAGAACTGGCTTAAACACGTATACACGTGTAAATGATAGGAAAATTATGTCTGACGCATCATCACGTCTGAACTACTGGACTGATTTACTTGAAATGCTGCATATAAATTCTTAATCAACCAAGGATTCTTATAGGCCTATTTTTAATTCTTCTAGATTTCATTACGTCAAGTTTTCAGTTTTTCAAGTTTAAAAAAGACCCTTGCGAAGCACGTGTTACCTGCTAGTTATAAAATAATCTATTAACTAAATATTTTTAGTTCTTCAAATCTCATCGGAGTGATTTGTGCCTCAGTCAAATCAAATCAAAAACTTTTTTATTCCAAAATTACATGATACACAATAAAATTGATATTCTAGTATTAGTTTGCTGACCTCTTCAGGATTGGGTCGTTGCTCACACTCGCACTGGCCGCAGACACACATTCCGCGGCCGGAGCAGTCAACATGAGTGGTGTTGTCGGGCCGACAGCCAGCAGTGAGGTCATCACCGGCCCCCGCCCTCAGGTTGTTGGTGTCGCACTCACACTTGCGGCCAAAGTGCGACTCGTCACACTCACACACGCCGCACTTATAAGTGCCTGCGCCCGAGCAGTGCGGCGAGTAATCCTCGTACCACTGCAAACAGACAAACAGAGTGGTTAGGCTAGGTTAGGTTAGGTTAGGTTAGGCTAGACTATGGACACTTCAATAGCTTATACTCAATCTAGATAAGATAAGAATATAGGGGCACCGAGCTTCACTCGTTTTTTATTTATTGATAAACAGAACTCAATTCTTTAAAAAGATTGGGGAAGGACTAACAGGCACAGCCCAAAACTGTTTCTTCCCCCAATTTTAATTTATACACTATAAATATTCCAAAAAGTAGGTTATGTTCCATACACTTGAATTCAGGGCAAATTTTCAATCCAAATATTTGAAAACATGATCGTTCTAATCTAGATTGTTGACAAACCAAATTTTTAATAACAAAATAACACTCACTAATCACTTAAAACTGTAAAATAAAGATTAGCTTTTTGATATAGGTACTCTAATTCAAATAACAATCATGGATCTTGAATAACAAGTCAACAAATTGGATAAGGTTGATCAAGTCGGTTTATCTATATTGCCAAATAATACTTCTCATGAGATCCGCTGATTTGGCAAAAAATTAATCAACATGATCAAATAGAAATAGCATTGAATTTGATTAAAACTCGATATCAATTATGATGCTATTAGTGAAGAATAGCACATCCTATTATATTAAGGGAGCAATTTCTGTATATTTATATCTGGTTATGTTCAACAGATCTCGAAAACGGCTCCAACGATTTTCACGAAATTTGGAACATAGTAGGTTTATGATATAACAATTCGATTACACTAGGTCTCATCCTCGAGAAAACTCGCTGAACGACATTAAAAGGATAATCCATCCTTGGCTGAAACAGCTGAGACTTTCGTCGTCTGTGAATAGTAAAAAGTGAGCTAGTGATTCTGTGAAAAATCAAAATATCGCATCCCCGAAATTCATAAGATGACGTATAGCCAGATGTGAAATATAAATACGATCATTTTAGAGAATTATGCTCTGTTCATCAATAAATAAAAATAACGAGCAAAGCTCGGTGCCCCGATATTAGAATATTAACTAATAATATTGTATGAAACATAGTATATCGTTCTAAATATAAACTATAAATATATTTTCCTTTTTCGTTACAAATTTTCTATGCTTTTGTACTCCAGAGCAAAGCTCGGTCCCCAGATATTTGTCAATAAACACATAGATTGTTACTATTACTCACTTCATGGCCGGGATGTTCGCAGGGACAGTCACACAGCATCTCCAGATTGATGGTGAGAGTCTCGTTGATTCCGACCGGGTAGATGTTGAACGTCTGCTTCCAGTCCTTGGGGTTCTTCGGGCATTCCTTCAGCTCCACGTGGGCCTCGAATTGCACTCGTGTGCCAACCTACAAACACAAACATTAATAACTAAAACAAGAGTACCTAAAAACCTAAAATCTACAAAACAATCCTATTATACTAGTAGTTCTGCGAACAGTGGACCTCGCTCATGAATACAACTTTCAATCTAATGAGAAGGGCCAGTACAATAAGAACAGTATATTGTGAAGATTTAGGCATGTCATCTATTATTTTCTCCTTTGAAAGTGCTAGGGACACTGGACTTATCAAGGAGTTACCTTTATATCAAATACATACAAATTTTACCTTTTAAATGAAAAAGACTAAGAAATTGTCAAATAACCACAGATTCATTGATACTTAGAAAGACCGGTTTCGGTCTTTATCAGAGTTTATCAGAGATTGAAAATGGTGTAATCACCGAAACCGGTCTTTATAAGTATCTATAAATCTGTGTTTTTCGACATTTTCTTAGTCTTTTTAATTTAATATGAATAATTACCACAATATCAACTTCTCAACTACACAAAAAGAAAAAAAATTACCTTTATACCTTTACATACAATTTTTTTCTACAACTGCAGTATTGGACTCCAATACAATAAAGATTTTTTTAATAATTTATCAATCAATTTGATAAATCAATTTAATAATACTAATAATTATGATTCAATTCAATTATTCTATCTAATCATAATAATTTATTTTATAATGATATATTATTGGATTAAGAAAGAACAATTAGTATCATCTGCAAGAAAAATGTGCTCGTAACAATAGATGCGAAAAAGTATGAAAATGAATTGCTGTATCTTCATCCTTTCACACATCCTTTCTGGATGGAGGTTGGTTTGCGGTTTTTTAAATTACAAAAAAACCAGAGGTCTTATCAAAAATCGTTACACATACGTTTCTGCGCCTTGTTTCAAAGAACTTGCACACTAAATTTCATTCAAATCGGACAAAAACTGCGACTGTAACTGCGTTACAAACAAACCAACAAACAAACAGACAAAGGCCGATTGAGTCGAAACTAAGACCTCAGCTTCGCTTCGGTCACTTCATGGCCGGGATGTTCGCAGGGGCAATCGCACAGCATTTCCAGATTGATGGTGAGAGTCTCATTGATTCCGACCGGGTAGATGTTGAACGTCTGCTTCCAGTCCTTGGGGTTCTTTGGGCATTCCTTCAGCTCCACGTGGGCCTCGAATTGCACTCGAGTGCCAACCTACAAACACAAAAAACAATAAAACCTAAAAACCTAAATTCTACAAAACAATCCTATTATATTAAGCGAGCAATTTCCGTATATATTTTTACTTTCCTTGCACTATTGCACTATTACCATAGGTAAGGAAAGTATTGCTTTCCAAAAAAAAATTAAGGTACCCTAATTTCAAGTTTTTTATACGTTTCAAGGTCCAAGGTCCCCAGAGTACAAAAACATGATTTTGGGTGTTTGTGTGTGTGTGTGTGTGTGTGTGTGTGTGTTGTGTGTGTGTGTGTGGTGTGTGTGTGTGTGTGTTGTGTGTGTGTGTGTGTGTGGTGTGTGTGTGTGTGTGTGTGTGGTGTGTGTGTGTGTGTGTGTGTGTGTGTGTGTGTGTGTGGGTGGGTGTGTGGGTGTGTGTGTGTGTGTGTGTGTGGTGTGTGGTGTGTGTGTGTGTGTGTCTGTCTGTGAGCACGATAACTCCATTCCTAATCAACCGATTGACTTGAAATTTTGAACTTAAGGTCCTTATACCATGAGGATCCGATAATCCGAAACTCAATAAAATTCAATTCAAGATGGCGGAAAAATGGCGCTATTCTAAAAATAGAGCTATTCATAAGCCCTATCAACTGACATGATTCTCATTTCTGGGAAAATTGCAGGAGCTCCGTAATATTCTTGAGAAAAATGGCGGATGATTACTAAAAGACTATGTTTTTCACGATTTTCTCAAAAATGACTAGACCGATTTTTTTAAAATTCATACCCTGTATAGTTATTTATCAGCTATATCAACTGGCATGAGTCTCCTTCCTGAGAAACTAATGGGGGGTCCACCCCATCCTTGAGAAATGGACTTAGTAACATCCTTCTCGTGCATGAGGTAGGTAGGTAGAGCAGTCCATAAAAACAACACATAGTCGAGATATTTCATCTGTAGAACAGCTGTTTTGACGACTTTTAGAAAAATAATCGAATTTAACAATTTACACAAAGGAAAACGTACTACGAAAACAATTATTATAAATTATATACACATATACAGTATTCTGATCGTAGTTTCAATTAATATGTTGATTTTTATATTTCGTTATTTATATTTGGAACGTAAATACTGGTTATTTAATTTTGGTTTGTTACCCAATTCATCATGTCAGCTGTGCTGAATAGTGAGATGTTTTTTTTTCTGGCTCTAAATTTTGTGAAATAACGCAGAAATTTTTCAGTTAATGGTAATTTGCGTTTAATATCTTTATTTTTATTGTTTTTCAACCGTCAAAATTTAAAATTCTTAGTTTTTATTGTTTTTGAGTGAAAATGGACTGAATTCTAGAATAATGTGAAACCATAACCCTATTTCGGACTTTTAAAATGTTATCTAAATTTGGGAGGAAAATAGTACAAGGAGTATCCTTAGTTTTTTACTCCCAAACAGTGCTTCTTTGTGAAAACTATAAATAAATAAATAATAAAAATAAATAGCTCAAAATACAAGCTTCAAATGCTCTGAAGTGGACTGTATAAAACGAATAAAATCTTTGAGTTGAATAATATATCCTTCCAGGAAAACTACATACATAGAACATAGAAAATCAGAAAAGGTACTCTCCAAATCCCAAATCTAATATGTCATGAATCGAATTGTTTGCCTACTTATTTGAGGTGAAAGGTGAACAGTTGGATAGGATATATGAGAGGAAGAGATAGGTAAAATTATGCAAACCGATTTATCCAAAATGCGATTGTTAAACTTGCAGTATCCCGGTTCTAAGATGGAATTTACTGTCTGGATATTTAACACTAGAATTTGAATATTGATAGAAACAAAACTAAACTTGCGTTCTAGCATTCACTTTCAATAACTATTACAAAACGTGAGTAACTTAACGAAATAATACAACTTATTTACACGAATATAAATATATAGGCCGAATTTCCTATAATATTAAACGACACGAATAGGAGCTATTAGATTGAGCCGAAATACTCAATTATAGAAGGGATGCCACTGAACGACGACAAGCTCCTTCCATGATTTCTCAATTGTAACTGTACAAATTAGAGAACGATTGTCTCTGGGAATTCTCGGCAAATTTAATTCCCGAAAGACGAATATTTAGGGGGATTAGGGACGAATTTCCTGAATCTTAAATCATCGAAAGCGAGTACTTAGCAGAACGAAAGCTAAATTCACACCGACTCGCAAACTAGCCAATGGCTGGAGCGATAAATTGATGAGTAATAGATATTAAAAAATTAAAGAAACACTCCTGCCATCTGGCAGTCAAGAGCGAATGAATACAATTCTACAATATTCATGATTATTTATGTCCAACAGATCTCGAAAACGGCTCTAACGATTTTCACGAAATTTGGATCATAGTAGGTTAATGATATAAAAATTCTATTGCACTAGGTCTCATCCCTGGGAAAACTCATTTTTTGTGAAACGTTTTAAATTACCTTGAGTCCATCGCATTTATTAGTCTGACTGAGATCGGACGAATTGAGACACTTGGAGAAGTAGGACACTTTCACTGCACTGGACGCTGTGTCCTTCATTTCCACTGACGACGAGATTTTCTGAAAAAAAAACACAACAAAAGTATCAATAGGATTATTTTTATTGAGATTAACCTTTTCATGGTTCAATACAATCAAAATAAATTTACAGATGGAAATATTATGAGAAATTGCATTTGTTCAAATGCTAATTAATTGATAATAATTATTGAACGAAAATCCCAAAGACTTCTGTTAGCAGTTAACCCTGTTGTCAATATTCGCAGTAGCAGAAGTCTTCGGGGTGATTCACAGAATTAAATTAGAATTTTCGTTTAATAATAATTAGAATAAATTAATTAGAGCAGCACTGCATGAGAAGTTCAGGTGTAGAAAACATAATTATTTTTATATATTCAAATTAAAAGTACAACATTGTTGCACAGTTTCTTGTCAACTTATTAAATATGATGAACCGTTAAATCTATAGATTCAGTGGTCCATTAGACTCAATAAGTGTTCAAGAAACTGAGCTCTACAGTACTTGAAATAGAGTATTTATCATGAATTTGAATAGATCGTTGATATTTCCAAGGCTTTTGATGACTTCTGCGTACAGTAATACTAATTCAAGTTATAGGTTTTAAATATTGAAAGATCAAATGCTTCATTATCAAATTTTATTATAAAGATGAATTTATATTTATGTAATAGTTGTGATATTGAAATAAATTTATTGATTGGGTTCATTTAAAAAGGTATAGAATTAGGTCTTTTCCAATGAGACTTTAATGATCTTGTAGCTGAATTTTGTGTGTGAATTTTTATCGTTAGAAATTTATTTTTATGTTGAAAAATAGTTTTCTCAAATTAAGATTTTGCTAACATGCGTCCGGGAAGACTCCAATTTTATGCAGGGTTGAGGTATTCTCTCGGAACTGTACAGGATCTTTCTAAATGATGGGCCCATTTTCAAAAATTGGTATTTTTCAAAGTAAAAATGCAAAATGGACAAGCTTTATACCAATGGAAAGAGAAAGTTTCAAAGTTTTTTTTAATACCATATAATTGTTCAATGTGGCCTACGGCTGCTGTACGGCAAACATCTACGCGGCAGCCCACACGCAAGAAAGCGTATCTGGTGTTATTGAGTGCACGGCAGCAGTGATACGGTTCCGCAGGTCGTGCAGCAGCCGGAGACCACATTCATCACTTGTATGGTATTAAAAAAACTTTGAGACTTTCTCTTTCCATTGGTATAAAGGTTGTCCATTTTGCATTTTTACTTTAATAAATACCAATTTTTGAAAATGGGTACACCATTTAGAAAGACCCTCGCTTTCTCGCGTGTGGGACGAGTTTGGCTGCCGCGTAGATGTTTGCCGTGCAGCAGCCGGAGGCCACATTCAACACTTGTATGGTATTAAAAAAACTTTGAAACTTTCTCTTTCCATTGGTATAAAGGTTGTCCATTTTGCATTTTTACTTTAATGAATACCAATTTTTGAAAATGGGTACACCATTTAGAAAGACCCTCGCTTTCTCGCGTGTGGGACGAGTTTGGCTGCCGCGTAGATGTTTGCCGTGCAGCAGCCGGAGGCCACATTCAACACTTGTATGGTATTAAAAAAACTTTGAAACTTTCTCTTTCCATTGGTATAAAGCTTGTCCATTTTGCATTTTTACTTTAATGAATACCAATTTTTGAAAATGGGTCCATCATTTAGAAAGACTCTGTATTTTCGTTAGCGATGGAAAATACACGAGTATTTGGGAATATTTCAAACATGTATTATTTTCCTTTCCCACGGAACTATGCTCGTCTCCACGTGGACCGTTGTCTCGTTGGTGGAAAGGGAACATAATTTGGGTGGAAAAGTTCAGTTCCTGTCAAGCCGCGAATCGAAACAGATTAAAAATCCAGAGGTAGCCTCGGGCCTCGAGGGCTCAAATTTAACGTGTTTGTTTATTTTTTAAATGTTTTAATGTGTATTATTTTTTCTTATAATTTGTTGATGTAGTTAATTAATTATATGGGGGATTATAAGGGAATGTGTGAGTGTTGAATGAAGAGTGTTGAATCAGTGAGTCAACAATATTGTAGGTAGTGAAAATCTCTATAGTTTTGGGATTAATAGTTTTAAAGAAAGTGTGTGTCCTTATATTAATCTAGCTCATGTTTGAAACCCTAAATTGACCGAGTCCTCAATTATTCATTTGAAATAGAAAAATGAATAAAGTTCACGCTACCATCGTAAACAGTAGAATTCCAGACGAATTCACAACGTTAGCAAAGTTAGCAAAATCTTACAAGCAGTTTTATAAAATGTGCAATGAAACGATACAGATTATATGTTGTAGAAATTTAAATTAGATTAATTCATTTAATAAAATTTAGAATTAAAATAGAAAGCGCGAGTTTGTTGTTTGTCCAGTCCCATGACTCGCCCTTCAGTATATTAGAGATCTCTCTTCTACCCCCATCTGGGGCGGTTACATTAAATTTATATTAAGTTATAATCATTATAATCCTGCATTGTGATTGGTCGATATCCCGTTGCGGAGTATAAAAACCGTGGCATAATGCAAAGATTAAAGTATTGTTTTGATAATCAATCCATTGCGAAAATGAAGCTCGTATGGGATTTATTTATTTATTCATAACGGGATTGATTGTAATGTAATATTCACATTGTAACATGATCGTAGATGAAATCTTCTTATGCTATCTTTTCTCTATGATACAACTATAAATAAAACTGAACCAACCTCATACTGTTCCCTGACGAGATGTACGACATTGGAGGAGTCGTTGCTGAGCTTGCCGGACGAAGAGCCCTCTATGTGCTTGCTGAGTCGCTCGTAGATGTCGTGCTCCTCGGCTGTCACAGCAAAGATCACATTGATGGAGTTCTGCTTCACCTTAAGGTTCACCTGTGAGATGGACGGGTAGTCCTGGAAGGTGGAATGTGTGTAGAGGCCCTTCGAGTCCAGGTGACATTCGCCGTCGTTCGGTTTCACGATACCTCCCAGCTGCGAAAAAATTAAGAAAAGTAAAGGTTGGGCATTCAATAATTTTTTTCAATTTTTTTTCTATTTCTAATCTATTGGACACATTCTTAAAACATAATCTATGCAATTGAAATATTTTTATAAGCTTCTGTTAGCTAACAATAAGGCTTCAAAAGTCACTTTTTTGAGGCAGATGGTACACATCACATACCCTACAGAAACTACTGGTCAGAAAATTTTTTATGCATTTCAAACTCCTTTTTCACATTCAATGTTCGTTCTATAGACTTCAAATTCATAGTAACTTGTAGCGCTGTTCTTGATGCTTGAATTTCTTTTATAGACACAATAATAGCCGCTGGTATGTGTACCTTTAAAGCACGGTTTTACGCCTGCTATGCTCGGGCAGCAAGTGAATAGTACAGCTGGAGTGATCTAGCGGAATTAGTTTGTCCCTAGAGCTAAGCGCTCAACGTTAAATAATGTAATGGTACATTTTGGGAGCGTTTCAAATGGAAGGGTTTATCTTAAATCCAGACATTGTCAGTTTGGTGAAAGGGTAAGCATTCCTGACCGGCAATTGGGAGGCACTGGGTTCGATTCCCGGGCTGACAAATAATTTTTATGTAGTAGCGCTCATCGAATTTCCATCTAGCTGTTTACCCTTTTGTCAATATTTGCAGTAGCAGAAGTCTTCGGGTGATTTACAGCATTTAATTGGGAATTCTGCGCTCATGAATTCTCATCTAACTGTTTACCTTGTTGTCAATATTTGCTGAAGCAGAATTCTTCAGGGTCATTTACAGCATTTAATTGGGATTTTCGTTTAATAATAATTATTTATCAGCATTTGAACAAAGGCATCTTCGAATTTATTTCCATCTGTAGACTGGCTGGCCGCTATGACTTCGTATAAAATGAGCACTGCTATCCAGAGATTGTCAGTTTGATGTAAGGATAAGCATTCCAGACCAGCAATTAGGAGGCACTGGGTTCGATTCTCGGGCTGACAAATAATTTTTATATAGTAGCGCTCATCGAATTCCCATCTAGCTGTTTACCATGTTGACAATATTTGCAGTAGCAGAAGTCTTCGGGGTGAATTACAGCATTTAATTAGGATTTTCGTTAAGTAATAAATATCTTATATTATCCTATTATATTAAGCGAGCATTTTCTGTATTTATATTATTTTATATATGGTTATTTATGTCCAACGGATCTCGAAAACGGCTCCAAAGATTTTCACGAAAATTGGAACATATTAGGTTTATGATATAAAAATTCGATTGCACTAGGTCTCATCCCTCGGAAAACTCGCTGAAGGACATTGAAAGGATAATTCATCCTTGGAAAAGCAGATGATAATTTGGTCGTCTGTCGATAACAGAAGATGCATGTGCCTGTGTGGGAGATCAGCTGTGTAATCAATCAGCTTATCTCACGAGAAACATTATCTAGAAATTTTAATCGACTTGATCAAAATAATCTGATTCATTCTAAACTAGAGTATATCATAATTTTCAAAGTTAATAATTATTTTACAGTTTTAAGTGATAAGTGAGTGTTATTTTGTTATCCAATTTGTTTTGTGAACAATCTAAATCAGAATTTTTCTGATTTCAAATATTTGGACTGAAAATAATTGGACCTGAATTCAAGTGTATGGAACATAACCTACTTTTTGGACTATTTATAGTGTATAAATCGAAATCCAAGAAACAGTTTTGGGCTGTGCCTGTTAGTCCTTCCCCAATCACTTTGAAGAATTGTGTCCTGTTTATCAATAAATAAAAAACGAGTGAAGCTTGGTGCCCCAATATTATACCTAAAACGGACATTTCAGCTTATAAGTTTGTATGTAACCGGATCTCGAAAACGGCTCCAAAGATTTTCACGAAAATTGGAACATATTAGGTTTATGATATAAAAATTCGATTGCACTAGGTCTCATCCCTCGGAAAACTCGCTGAAGGACATTGAAAGGATAATTCATCCTTGGAAAAGCAGATGATAATTTGGTCGTCTGTCGATAACAGAAGATGCATGTGCCTGTGTGGGAGATCAGCTGTGTAATCAATCAGCTTATCTCACGAGAAACATTATCTAGAAATTTTAATCGACTTGATCAAAATAATCTGATTCATTCTAAACTAGAGTATATCATAATTTTCAAAGTTAATAATTATTTTACAGTTTTAAGTGATAAGTGAGTGTTATTTTGTTATCCAATTTGTTTTGTGAACAATCTAAATCAGAATTTTTCTGTTTTCAAATGTTTGGACTGAAAATAATTGGACCTGAATTCAAGTGTATGGAACATAACCTACTTTTTGGACTATTTATAGTGTATAAATCGAAATCCAAGAAACAGTTTTGGGCTGTGCCTGTTAGTCCTTCCCCAATCACTTTGAAGAATTGTGTCCTGTTTATCAATAAATAAAAAACGAGTGAAGCTTGGTGCCCCAATATTATACCTAAAACGGACATTTCAGCTTATAAGTTTGTATGTAACCGGATCTCGAAAACGGCTCTAAAGATTTTCACGTAATTTGGAACATAGTAGGTTTATGATATAAAAATTCGATTGCACTAGGTCTCATCCCTGGGAAAACTCGCTGAAGGACATTAAAAGGATAATTATTATTCATCCTTGGAAAAACAACTGATAATAATTGTTACGTCGTCTTTTGATGATGGAAGTGAGTGAAAGAGTTCATGTGTGTGGGACTTTGTCAAAATTATGACTCAACTGTTGAACTTTTGTAATCATTCAATCAGGTACTTAGTGCTGGTTGCAAAAAGCTAGGTTATTTTCAATCCTTATTAATTCCAGTAGATCAATCTTTTTGAAATGGTCTTCTCTGATTTGGTTCACGTGGAATTAATCAGGATTAAAATTTAATCGGCTTTTGTGCAACCGGGCCTTTGTGAGGGAAATTTTTGCATTCATTTGGGAATTAATCTCAATTTACTGTGATCAGATAGGACATTTCTGTATAACTGTGAATGTTATTATAATTTCTTCTTTCGTAATAAATTGTTTATGCTTTTGTACTCCAGAACGAAGCTCGGTCCCCGATATTAGAATATTTAATCTTAATTATGTATATTGATTATGAAATTATTGAAAAATATAATATATTGCTCAATAGAATATAATTGATTATTTTGAACGAGAATGAACAGTTAGTATTACATAATTAAGCCTGTATAAAGCTACCGTCTATAGAAGGCATTGACAAGACAGAGGATCAGCAAGGTTTTTCTCCTTTCTCTACTGCCATTATAATGTGGACCCCACAATAGTAGAGTTAGTG
The DNA here is from genome assembly GCF_014356525.2 of Nilaparvata lugens. Lineage (NCBI taxonomy): Eukaryota > Metazoa > Arthropoda > Insecta > Hemiptera > Delphacidae > Nilaparvata > Nilaparvata lugens. Next base: position 10,982,288 of record NC_052517.1, on the reverse strand, counting down.
GTCGAGTAACTGGCATATTACCTCTACCGATCTAATTCTACTCTACTCACTTGGTCGAGTAACGGTTTTCACTACAATTGAGAATAGTAGGTAAAGTGTGTTGTCTAGTCAACATAACTAATCTTAAGGCTGTGCAAAGTCTAGAAATAAACTTTCTACTCGTGATATTTTTCGAAGTTTTTCGATTTGGCTATCAAAATGGAAAAGTTTTCTCAGGAAAACATTTTTTTCCGATCATTACCCTTTGAGATATGAGCGCCTAAAGTTTACATTTTTGGGACAGAACATTTCAAATTCGGTAAGAGATAAATCCATGAGATTTAGAGGATGGATTCTTAATGCTATTGTTGATCATGGTATTGTTGATCTAGTAAAACAAGAATTTTCAGAAAATGTCATTTTTTGAGAAAGTTATTCAATTTACCACAAATAACTCAACTAAAAGTTATTTTTGGTTATTTTTAGTAAATTGAATAACTTTCTTAAACATTGATATTTTCTGAAAATTTTTGTTTTACTAGATCAACAATACTATGAAGAATCCATCCTCTAAATCTCATGGATTTATCTCTTACAGAATTTGAAATGCCCTGTCCCAAAAATTTAAACTTTAGGCGCTCATATCTCAAAAAGTAATGATCGGAAAAAAATGTTTTCCTGAGAAAACTTTTTCATTTTGATAGCTTGATGATATACAAATCGAAAAATATCACGAGTAGAAAGTTTATTTTTAGACTTTGCACAGCCTTGAAATGTCAATACTCAGAGGTTCGGCAACGTTTTCTCCTATCTTTCTCCACTTTCATTATAACGTAGACCTCCCTATAATACTAACCTTTCCGTCTCCTGCATAATGGAATCCAGCATCTGTTGAGAACACCAACAGCCGCCTGGCCTTCTCTCTCCAACCTATCTCCTTCCTACACACCACTGCCTGCATGATCGCATCGAAGCCTCCCTCTGGAGCGTCCAGGTTACCAGATACTGCTGCGTCCCTTACTTCACCCTATAGATTGAGGAAAATTGAACAAAAAATGAGTTAAAATGAGTTGTAAAAAAAACTCAACAGACACTATCTCACAGTTGCATGTACATAATTATTTTATATAGCCTAATCAAAGCTACCTGTGATTTTTTAATCTATACTATAATAAAGGAAAGAACTGGCTTATACACGTACGGGATACGATATTTACGAGTTTATTTCCAAACGAAAACAAATTAATTATTATTGAACGAAAATCAAAATTAAATGCTGTAACTCATCACGAAGACTTCTGCTACTCAGCACTTTTCTGTAATTTTTTTTGGTAAAAACTCTCATCGAATCGTTGTCAATATTTGCAGTAGCAGATGTCTTCCCGGGTGATTTACTGCATTTAATAATTATTAATTATTTAGCATTTGAACAAATTAATTCACGGACCAATAGTCTATGTGGGGGAATATTCATTTCCTGAAAATATTTATTATTGAATTGTAATGTAAATGTTTTATTGATGTATTTTTTTATGGGAATAAATTGAATTGAAAAAAATTCCATCTGTAGAAAAACAAAATTGATTGCCATCATCAAGTCTGAGTTTCTTTTCAAATAATTTTAAAATTTTCAATAGATTAATACAGTGATTTGCAGTTATCAATGATGATTTAGTGAAACAATTTTATATAATTTGGTTTCCAACTCATCTAAATTCATTGTTTGAAGGATTGAATGTTCACAATAAATTGAAGAATGTTCACTAAACTCTCCAGTTTTATACCCTGAATAAATTAATTTCCATCTGTAGAAAAAAAAATGTATTCCATCTTCAAAATCTGAGTTTCTTTACAAGTTTTAAAATTTTCAATAGATTATTACAGTATTTTGCAGTTATCAATGATGATTTAGTGAAACATTTTTATCTAATTTGGTTTCCAACGTATCTAAATTCCTAGTTTGAAGGATTTTAAAGAATGTTCACTAAACTCTCCAGTTTTATACCCTAAATAAATCAATTTCCATCTGTAGAAAAAAAATGTATTCCATCATCAAGTCTGAGTTTCTTTTCAAGTTTTAAAATTTCAAATAAATTAATACAGTAGTTTGCAGTTATCAGTGATGATATAGTGAAACATAGGCTAATTTGGTTTCCAACTCATCTAAATAACAAAATGAATGTTGCTTCGAGTCAAGTTGATGGGTTCAAGTTCCAACTAAAAATCGAAAAGGTGTATGCAATTCATTCTCTTGTAAACTTGACTGACTAAGGTGAACAATTTGATAGTAGACCAACCCTTTTTGATACAACTTTATTTTCCAGAGCATTGGACAGACATTTAACAATGTATCTCTATTTTTTATGTTTCAGATTTGAAAATTGGACAAAATCTATAAAGTGATAAACATAACCTATTTTTGGATAACTTCTATCAAAATTGGGAAAGGTACAGTTTTGGGCTTTAACAGAGAAAAAACCGAAGCTACAAAAACCTAACCTAAAAAAATAACGCAATTATTTATGAGTAAGAAAAAATAACTGAAAAATAATTATCGAAGATACAAAAAATTTTGTTTAAAGCCTTTTGATGATGACACAAAATGTATGAAAAACATGTGTGTTCACATATGCTCAACACACTTGTTCTGTCGTTTATGGCCATCTTTAAGCAACTACAGTTGTCAACTGAGTTTTCAACAAATTTCGACAAATTGTTAACAATTTCTAAAAAAAACATCTATATAAACCTATATAAATATGAACATATTCTAGGCCTATTAGTAAAAAAAACTTTTAGATATTGTATGAAAAAGATTTTAGCTCAAGTAATAAATTCCTACATTTATATTTATTATTTTCTATGCTGAATGCCTATCTTTCGACCAACAAACGTTTTAAAATATTGCTTAGAATAAAATAATTACTCAACTTTATAAGCTCTCGTTTCACTTTTACAATATTTCTAATATTTCTTTTACAATATTTCGGGCCAGTTTCCGAGCTCGGATTTAGTCAAGTTCTAGATTTTAAACAGCTGGAGCCAGAAAATTGGCTTTCCAAAACAGGGGGCCTAATCGCAGTTTTTATGATAACCTTTATTTTCTAATTTCTATAATAATTAATTGGAAATGTTTTTCCTCGACGAAATGAAACATTCCTAAATAATTCAAAATAGATGGAATTAAATAGAGAATGCATTTAAGGATTTAAGGAAAGGATTTTCGTTCAATAATAATTAATTCAAAATAGCTGAAACTTTACACTATTTTCTCTTTATTTTTGTGTTCAATTTTCTAGTTGGAAAAGTAGAAAATTGAATAAAAAATAGAATAAAGATAGTGTAAAGTTTCAGCTATTTCAAATTATTTAGGAATGTTTCATTTCGTCGAGGAAAAACGTTTCCAATTATAGAAATGAGAAAATAAAGATTATCATAAAAACTGCGATTAGGCCCCCTGTTTCGGAAAGCCAAGTTTCTGACTCCAGCTGTTCAAAGTCTAGAACTTAGCTAAATCCCGAGCTCGGAAACCGGCCCTAAGGCTATGTACACATGGTAGCGTCGCACCGCGCGATGCGACGCGCGTCCAAAATTCTGCAGTTGTACACATGCAAGCGTTTTATACGCGGCGTCCACCTCCAGTTTAGCAATGGAAGTTGAAGAGGTAACATGTATGTGGCTTGTGTATCGTAGATATAAAGCGAGAAAACGAAGGCAAAGAAACGTTTGCGTTCACCCTATTTTGACCAATAGATTAAGGCATGGTGCTTTTGTGACACTTTACCCTAACTTGAGGAAATACAAACCCAAATTTTTTAACTATTTGCGAATGTCGATTTCATCTTTTGACGAGTTGTTGGAGATCGTAAAAGACGACTTGGCATCAAGTTCTTGTTCTGTTCTTGTAATCAGGACTCGCCATATCCCATATGACACGTCGACTTTTTACTTCTTCTACAAACAATTCTGTGTCAAAATTTTTCATTTCCATGGCTGCACACTGAACAGAGTTGCTGTAAAATCACTACACAAAACAAGTGAACTAGATCAAAACTCGCGTCCGACTGCTCTCATGTGTACAGTCCAACTGACTGTAGTGTACTGGGAACTGCGCGGTCGCCGCGCGGTTCAGGTTGAAAGTCTAGGCGCAGTGCGTGGCGCGTCCAGATTTGAGTGAGTGGTGCATGTGGACGCTGCCATTATCTCCATTGTATATCGCACCGCGCGGTCGGACGCGCGTCTCAAACCGCGCGGTGCGACGCTACCATGTGTACATAGCCTAAGAGATACTAATCTTATTCTATCTTTTCTCTATGGAGATACTTGATCCTTAGGAATGGGAGGTCTTAATATCCCATCCCATTCCTTTACCCCCCAAAAAACATACAAGTTTCAGTATTAAGGTACTCCTTGTCTGCTGAAGATGGGGCTCGGCGCCCTGAAACGTGCCCAGACGTAAATAGTAGATTGGAAGTATTATTGTAAAAGTGCTTCGTAAAGTTTAGTAATTACCAATAGTTCAAGTAGGGATGGAAACCTTGTAAGAAAACAGAATAATTTTTGAAATTAATAAAATAGTGAATATACCCACCTTTCCTACACCAACCGACCACCAAAACATCCATTTTAAGCGCAAGATAAATACAGAAAGCAAATTTAGCGCATTTTAAGCATTGCACAAGACAGAAGCCAAAAATATACAGTTTTCCAAGAATGTTACACAAATTTACACCATGATTCGTAAAATTGAACAGATTTTACATGATACAGAAGAAAACGGAATTGATAAAACTTCACATAACATACATTAATTTGAGGCAATATTATTATAAAATTATCCAATAATACCTGTTTCGTTGCACTCTATACTGTGGAAAATTTATTTTTACATTTTAAAATATCTTAGAAGTTGTTTTTTTTTTCAAGTAATAAATAAATAATGATGTAAAATAGCTATTCAATAATGGTAAATGAGGGTATATTATCATAGGAGGATTAGTGGGAATATCATAAACTTTTACATAATTTATGTGAATTCATAATTATGGATAATGCTACCTTATTATGCCATGTATGTCTTAAGCCGTGTCCACACTGAACAAATTAATGTTCGAAAAACATGTTTGTTGAAACAGTTTGGGCAAATTTTACTATGTTTGACAAACAATGTTTGCCCGTGGCCAGTTTGGACACGTCACCAAACTAAACATTTGTAAGTGGAGAGATTAGGTTTTATGTTTTACAGCTGTTAATACTGAAAATGTTTGGAAAAACAGTAATGTTTTGTTTGCTGAACATGTATCATTGAATATGTATATCGAACATTTGTTCAGTGTGTACACGGCTTTACTATAATCCTATTATATTAAGCGAGCAATTTCTGTGTATCTGTTTATATTTTTATATCTGGTTATTTATTCTCAACGAATCTCGAAAACGGCTCTAACGATTTTCGCGAAATTTGGAACATAGTAGGTTTATGAAATAAAAATTCGATTGCACTAGGTCTTATCCTTGGGAGAACTTGCTGAACGACATTAAAAGGATAATTTATTCATCTTTGGCTGAAACAGCTGAGACTTTCGTTGTCTGTGGATAGTAAAAAGTGAGCGAGTTCTGTGGAAAATAAAAATATCGCATCCCCGAAGTTCATAAGCTGACGTAAGCCAGCTGTAACATATAAACACAATCATTTTAGAGAATTGTGTTCTGTTTATCAATAAAATAAAAATAATGAGCGAAGCTCGGTGCACCGATATTAGAATGAATTAATGGATGTGTAAGATATGCATTGTTGAGGTAAACGAATTTTAGAATTGCATTTCCAAATTAGGAAGTAAGAAATACTCCTACATTATATGCTACATTAGAGCACCATAAATTGGATTTGAAAAAAGACTGATTTATTTCTTATGAATAAATTCACGTAATATATCTCAAAATGATAGAAACTGTATAAATTATAATTCATTAGTGAATTATTATCATTAGTGGAACACGACAACGACAATAATACCTAACGTGAAATTCACTTGAAGCTGTGAGCATAGGTTAAATTAGTATAATTATCTTTATCTATACTATGATACAGGAAAGAACTGGCTTATACACGTACGGGATAGGACTGGCTTATACACGTACGGGATAGGAAAATTATGTTTGACGCATCATCAGGTCTTAACTACTCAACTGATTAACTTGAAATTTTGCATACAGATTCTTAATTAACCAAGGATGGTTATAGCCCTATTTTCAATTCTTCAAAATTTCATTATGTCAAGTTTTCGAGTTTTAAAAAAGACCAATGCGGAGCACGGGTTACCTGCTAGTTTATAAAGAATTATAAAGAATACTGACAGTTTGAAATTTAATCTTACTACAGATAATTCACAATTAGATAATAATTAAATATAGCCTATATTAATTAATAATATTTAAGTTATATAGAAATATGCACCTAACAGAGTCAAAAGAAGAATCCCAACAAAATCGACGGTAAAATAGTTTGAAAAAATGACTACAATATTATTTTTAAAATAGCTCATTTTTGGAAAATATAGTGCATGCAAGAATCACAATTCATGTTAAAAAATAATTATTATTAATTTGAGAAAAATTTATGAGCCAGGAGCCTTACTAAAATTTTGTTATAAAAGAAAAAGATGTCTCAGAGAAGAAACAAACTAGAAAGAAATTAAGTATGTAATGTTCTTCATTTAAGGCTGTGCAAAGGCGCAGAATAAACTTTCTACTGGTGATATTTTTTAAAGTTTTTCGATTTGTATATCATCAAGCTATCAAAATGGAAAGTTTTCTCAGGAAAACATTTTGTTCCGACCATTAATTTTTGAGATATATGCGCCTAAAGTTTAAATTTTTGGGACAGGGCATTTCAAATTCGGTTAGAGATAAATCCATGCGATTTAGAGGATAAATTCTTCATGGTATTGTTGATTGAATAAAACAAAATTTTTTTAATAAATCAATTTTTGAGAAAGTTGTTCAATTTACAAAAAATAACTCAACTAAGAGTTAGTTTTGTTCTTTTTTAGTTAATTGAATAACTTTCTCATAAATTGATATTTTCAAAAAAAATGTTTTATACAATCAACAATACCATGAATAATTTAACTTCTGAATCTCATGGATTTATATCTTACCAAATTTGAAATGTTCTGTCCCAAAAATTTAAACTTTAGGCGTTCATATCTCAAAAAGTAATGACCGGAAAAAATATTTTCCTTAGATAACTTTTTCATTTTGATAGCTTGATGATTTACAAATCGAAAAACTTCGAAAAATATCACCAGTAGAAAGTTTATTTTTAGCCTTAAATGTTAGTAGAAGTAAAATTTGAGACAAACAAAAAATTATAATTGTGACTGATCTATAAAAACTTGAAATTAGTTTTGATCAGCATTTAATTTATTCTAGAATATCTTTCATTATTAATAAATTGGTCATGCAATAGACAGAGCTCAAAACCACAAAAAATTATAATTGTGACTGATCTAGAAAAACTTGTAATTAGTTTTGATCAGCATTCAATTTATTTTAGAATATCTTTCATTATTAATAAATATATAATATATTGGCCAGAGCTCAAAACAACAAAAAACAGATATGTTTAAGAGACAAAAGAAAAAACTATTACTGGCAATTTGTTAATTGTTTTGTAAAAACAATTGATAAATTCAAAGAAGCTTATGATATTTTTTTGTTATGACTTGTAATTCACGGTTAATCTGTACATAGATCATAGCTAATCCCACAAATTATACAGCAAAGAATATAAAACTTGAACAAGAGTTATATTATTAAAAAAAAATTGGGAAAAGCTACAAGACACAAAACCAAAAATGTTACTTGTAAATTGTAGAAGAATTAGACAATTCACAGAAAATCTAATAGATAGAACAAAAAATGTTACTAGTAAATTGTAGAAAAATAGACAATTCACAGAAAATCTAATAGATAAAACAAAAAATGTTACTAGTAAATTTTAGAAAAATTAGACAACTTACAGAGAATCTACTTGTGTTGGTACTAAGAGACATAACATTCTGGAATCCGTATGGAGCCTCACATTTAGAGCAGGGTTCAATTAGGCTGCACGAAAAAAATTACAAAATGAAATCTAAAATTTGCCAAAAAATAACCTAACATTTATCAAAAATGCAGTGTACAACATTAAATTGGTTAGCAAAACAATTAAACTATCGAGCTTTACTGAAAAATAATTGATTAAAACACAAAATTTAGACAAAACATACAAAATTTTTAAAAACACAACAATTCTAACCAAAAATTTAGCCGACCTAACCTAACATCTATGAAATATGCAGTGTACAACATAGTGTTAGTTTACAATTTTCAATTTTCTAAGATGAAGAACCATGTTATATACAACATCTACCTGCAAAGAATAGGGCTTATTACTGGTGAACACAAAAAAACATCAATTATTAGAATAAATAGTAAATTACCGTACTTGCAAGACTGAAATGAAAATGTAACAATTAAAAAATGGTTTTAAATACAGCAGCATAGCCTATACTACATTGGCAGTCTGTGCCTTTAAATGTGGTAATTCATTTTATAAGCATAGGGCAGCAAGCTAAAACATGAATAATTCTAGTGAAAAATTGTAAATTTGACAATGAAAAAACCCAACAAAACGTGATAGGGAACATTCAGGGGGTGTAACATTTATGAGACAACCAGGATTGAATGATTGGATATTGTTGGGAAGGGTGTGAAATTTGTTTAAAATTGAATTAATTTTAAGATAAATTACAACAAAATGTAACTTAATAGGTAATGTTGATTAATTTTTTTCTTGATGAGTATGATACCCATATAATTATGAGCTTTGGGTTTGAACATACGAGATTGGAGGATAACATTCATTCATTCTATTTATGAAAAATATTAATGTAAGGTCTAGTTAGGTTCCAAACCACCAGATATAAAACCGATGAAATTTATTCATTTATTAAAAGCAAATAAATTTTTGATAAATTCAAATGAAAATAGTTTCAGATAATGTTGCTAGTGAGATGTTGTGATATCTATCCATAATGAAAACACTGGGATGTCGTCAAAATAGTTATTTGTGCAACTAGTGCGCAAAGTGACAGTTTGCTGCACCGAAAGAAACGTTTACTGGAATGGTTTCTTGAGTGCAGCAGAGGAACTTTGCGCACGTATTTCACATTAAGTTTTTCCTACAGTTACCATTGAATATGAAAAGTGGGTAATTATGGGTAAAATTGCCTGAAATGCATCAAATGTTTTTCTGTGTAATTTTATTATTGATAAAAACCTTAATCCTAAAATCCTAAAGTCCTCGTTGTCCTTGGTTATAATATATAATGAATAATAATTAGCGCGTTGTGCTTGGTTGCACCTCTGCTCACTATAGCAGCCACAGCAGTCACTGTTACCAACTTCATTTTGATTTTGCTGCACTGTTGCTCCATATAACCTACTAAGTATTTTGCGTTGCCATGTTGCAAATCTGGAGTGCAGAAAATTTTTTCCCGCACTAGAGCGGAAAAGTGATTCTTTGCGTTCTGTAATCAGTGCAGCAAAGGCCACTTTTCAACGTAACTGTAGGAAAAAATCATTATTATTGTAGAATTACAAACATGTTTCAACACTGAACTGAAGATGACACCATCAGTGTTGAAACATGTTTGTAATTCAACACAAAGTGTCAAATTCAGTTCAGTAATTCTACAATAAATTAGTGATATTTTTGACTACATCCCAGTGTTTTCATCATTGAAAATAGTTCTTACAACATCTTTAGTTCTTAGCTCATTTCATATAAAAGTTGAAGTTGTTTTCAAAAAACATTCACAAATTACTGAAAACACAAAGATGTAATCAGGCATGACGAGATTATTTGGAGAATGTTTTATAATTCCACATGATGTCCTAAAACTTATCTTGGAAGCTCAAGTTTTATTAACTTTCTCATAGAAAAACAAAGAATTATTTGATAAGGAAGTGAATACAATTTTCTTTATTGAATAAAAGAAAACAAATTTCACACAATTACAAAACAATTTTCAAGAATTATTTGATATGGAAGTAAATACAATTTTCTTTATTGAATAAAAGAAAACAAATTTCACACAACCCTTCCCCCTCCACCAACACACAAAATAGCAACATGAAATTGAAGCATGACAACATTGCAACATGAAAACATAGATCCATCCAACACCATTGAAGATTGGAACCGATGCCGAGATTCCATTCAGAGTAAACGAGCTCAGCATGATTCTGTGTAGATTTACACTAGTGTAGAAATGAGGATTACACTAGTGTAGGAATAAGGATTTACAATAGTGTAGAAATGAGGATTTACAGTAGTGTAGAAATTTGAATTTACACTAGTGTAGAAATGAGGATTTACACTAATGTAGAAATGAGGATTAACACTAGTGTTATAAGAGCTGAAAGAAGATTTACAATAGTATAGGAATGAGAATTTCACTAGTTTTGAAATGTGAATTTACACAAGTGTAGAAATGAGGATTTACACTAGTGTAGAAATGTGAATTTACATTGGAAGGGTCATGAGAGTTGTAAGAGGATTCAGAATAGTATAGGAATGAGAATTTCACTAGTGTAGAAATATGAATTTATACTAGAAGTGTCATAAGAGTTGAAAGAGGATACATAATAGTATATAATTGAGAATTTCACTAGTGTAGAAATATGAATTTACACTAGTGAAGAAATGAGGATTTACACTAGTGTAGAATTGAGGATTTACACTAGTGTAGAAATGTGAATTTACACTAGTATAGAAATAGGAGTTAAAAGTACTGTAGAAATAAGAATTCATTGTGGTATAGGGAAATGAATTCACACATATATGTAAAAATGAGGCTTCACACTAAAGTAGAAATTAAACTATTCGTGCTAATATAGGAATGAGAATTCGCTACAGTGTAGAAACACTAGTGTAAGATTGAAAGAAAAAGACGAAGACATATTTTTCCCCTTTTGTGTAGTCGAGAAGTTGATATTGTGGTTATTATTCATATTGAATGAGAAGACTAAGAAATTGTCAAAAACTACAAATTTAGTCTTTCTAAATCTGTGGTTTTTGACAATTTCTTAGTCTTCTTATTTAATACGAACACACATCTTCAGCTGAACTGGAGTAGGTTTTACCATGAAACCTGGTTCTGTAATGTAAATTAATTTTGAACAAATATAGTAGTATTGACAATATCAACGTCTTATTCTTTTAATTATGGAGAATAACCACAACATCTCATACCATACAATCAGATTACTAGTGTAAGACTTAACAATTTTGTGGAGAAGAGATTGACAATCACATAAAGAAAATATATACTGTTGTGAAAACTTATAGATTCACAAATGATGAAGGATTCTGAATTGATGTAGATGTAGAAATTCGGATAAATAATAATATTCGTATGGCTTTTATTCATGTGAAGTTCCCGACAAAAGTTCCACCTCGCATGAGGATTGAAAGAACAGTAGAAATAGTGGAGTTATAGTAGGAATAGTGGTGATACAATTGTGTAGGGAACAAGAAATTACACTAGTGTATGAATGTGGAAAATATTAAGTATAGAAATCAGGGTTAACACTGTTGTAGGAATGTGGATTTACACTAGTGTAGAAAGGAAGGAATTACCACACTATTGTAGGAATTCGAATTTACACTAGTGTAAGAATGAACACTGTGGAAAGAAGGCTAGACAATGATGGAGAAACCCAAATTGGTGTGGAAATGACAATTTACAGGAAAATGAGGCAAGGCACACACCAGTTATTCAAGACAAGACAAGACATGATCAGACATGTTTAGTCACAATACTTCTCATTGTTGCTTATGGAGACATGTCTAATTGCAATGACTAATCAGTGTGAGTTTTATCACAAACAACTGTTTTGTCACAATACTTCACATAGTTGTTTGTGATAAAACTCACACTGATTAGTCATTGCAATTAGACTATGTTTAGGCAGATTATGCCTTCATAAGCAACTATGTGAAGTATTGTGACTAAATGTGACTAGTCTTGTTTTGACTAACCGGTGTATGCCCATCCTGAGAATGTATACTCATGTAGAAATGAACATTTGGACAATGAACAAGCCGTTTCCATATAATGCATGAGATATTTACATCAAACCAGTGAGAAGTACACCAAAGGGAGAAGAATCCAGAGAAAAAGAGAAAAAATGAGATAAAATGTGAGTGGATGAGAGAGAGAGATATGCATCAAAATGCAAAGCGACAACATAAAATCGATTCTAAACTATTCTGACGATCAGGCGCAATGCAATGCATAATAATCGATAATCAAAACTCCCCGGATTTCGAGAGTCGACTCTCGAACGTGTTCGAGATATCGATTGATCGATAGTCGATAATCACTTACAGCAAAACGATTAGTATTGTCGCTCAACGTCATATGGTTTCTGAAGCCGTAAACCGGTTCACATTGGTCGCAGGGACTCTTCAATCTGAATGGGGTAAAGCAGTAAGTTTTGTTAAATCAGCAAAAGGAAAATAATTTTGGGACACACTTTGTAAAAGTGAAAAATTCAAAACATCTCAAACTGCAAAAAATGTTATAAATTCTGATAAAAAGGGTGAAAAATTGAAAAATTAGTGAGCAAAATTCTGTTAAAAATAAAATACACTATAAAAATGAAATTTATTATCAGTGCTATAGTGAGGTCCAAGTTATAATGGCAGTGCTTGATTAGCAATGGTATTGCTATCCTTGTCTATCATTCAACAAAGCGGATAGTGCTATCTCTTTCTCGCTTTGCTCTGTTGCCAGATCATCTTTTAACAATGTAGAATAGATCATTAATTAATAAAATATTTCATCTTAATTATGAAAATTCATTATAAAATTATTGAGAAAAATAATTTCTTGCTTAATAAAATAAAATTGATTATTTTAAACAAGAATGAACAGTTAATAATACATCAATAAACCTGTTCAACTTGAAAATGACTCAAGTTATGGTCGAAACTAGTTGTAATATTTTAAACAATAAAGGGTACTACAAGTTTTTATATTGTTCTTATTAATTTGTACAGAAGTAGCCCATATATGTGAAGTGTTTTTATCAATAAACCTGTATCAGCTACCGTCTATAGAAGGCATTGACAAGACAGAGGATCGGCAACGTTGTTCTAGTATCTTTCTTCACTGCCATTATAACGTGAACCCTCACTATACAAGTTTTAACTAGCTAATTCCATTTTATATCATTTCAAAGCAGAGCAGAAAAAAGAGAGTGTAATTCATTTTGTATGTAGAAAAATTGACTGACTGATTCAATTTTTTTTTTGAATTGAATTCTATTGTCAAAAACCACATACAAATACTTGTACAATACAATCACTAAAGTATGCAATATACAATTACCTACAAATAGACATTGATTGTAACTTGCACAACAATAATATATCAATGTAATATTCGGCACTGCCAACATAAGAATCCTTGCGTGTTGGCAGTGAGTTACGGTGAACTTATTCTGCTTATGATAAATGACTTATTATTTTTTAAAACTCTTTTATCTATTTTTAATAAAACTTTCATTCGTTTTCAATTACTGTGTACCAAAATCTCAGTTTAGTCAAAATTGGAGTTAGCCAGTCAACACTGTTAGGGCATTACACAGTCATATGTATGATCATATATAGTCACATAGATATAAATAAAAATAAAAATCTAATTACCCTTTTCAAAATTGCTTACTCACAAATTAATTAATTGTTTAGTCTTAGATTTCTATCCAAGAGTAGCCCTAACGGAAAAAAAGAAAAGTCGCAAAGATATTTGACCAATTTTTGTCAAGGATCGGACTGTCAAACTATGAATGTCACACAACTATGATCTGATATATATGACCTATTATGACTATGTAATAGGCCCCCTTTGCTAATGATTGCAAAACATTCGCATCAAAAACCTTGAAAAATTGTATTAAAATCACAAAAATAAAATAGAAGCTTGAAGAAAAGTCAATTATGAATGAGGAAAAATACAAAAAGATAAAAATATGTGAGACAAACACATAAAATTGAATCCAATGATACACAAAATAAAAAATCAATACACAAGATTGAAGCCCGGTTTCACAAAAGTCAGTTAAATTTTAATTGCGGTTAATATTTCACGATAACCAATTAGAGAAGACATTTTTGAAAAGAAGGCTTCTCCGATTGGATCTCGTGGAATTAATCACGATTAAAATTCAACAGGCTTTTGTGCAACCGGCACTGAGTGGATTTAAATTTCAAGATTGATAAATACGTACTGAACACAGTGAACTCTTCGAATATATGAATGAATAGATAATGAAATAAAACTGATTACTGTATTTTTATTAGGTCATTTATATACTGCATTATAGTTTAAATAAAATAGAATTATAGTACCCTTTGGAATCAATAAAATAATAGTATAAGAATACAAATTATAACAAGAGTATCATTTCTATTATTTTATTAATTTCAAAGGGTACTATAATTCTATTTTATAAATATAAGAAATCAGCCCAGAATTCATACATTTTAAGAAAATATGGAACTGCATTATAAAGCCAATATTTGATTCAATATAAGTACAGTATTTTTTTTCTTTTTTATTTTGGGAAACTTGTTATAAATAATTTTATTAAGTAGCTGATATCATAAAGAAGATATATTATATCATTTATATTAATATTATCAAGATATTATGTTATTTGTTCTCATAAGAAACAATAAATGGAGAATTTCATTAACTTATTTGTTAAGAATATTATTGGATGACTTTCAACTGAAGACCCTGATATCTCAAAAAGTACCAATTGATTATGAGGAAAAACATTTTCCCTTAGGAATCTTTTTCTTTTTGATAGCTTGATAGTATCCAATTAAAAAGATGCAGAAAAATGTAACCATATTTAAAACTATCTATAGTTAGATTCACGTTCTAAAGTCAGCACCTGATTAACATCTGTGCTATCCTTGTCTGTCATTAGACAAATAGCCCAGTCAATGAAGGTCCAAAAAAGCAGTTTCGATCCGAAAATTAAATAAAAGCTGAATTTCTCACCATCGATAGAACCCTCCCAGAGGGTCATTCTCCCAAAAGTCCCAAGAAATCCCCTTGGAGCTTTCCGCCCCAGCCCCCTAAAACATGGAAAATGCAGGTAAACACGGAAAATCAATTATCTCTGTAACCATTGATCGGAAACAGTTCTATTATATGCCATTCGATTCGTTACATTATGGACTACAATATTAGTTATATTCATTTTTTCAATAAAATTGAGAGTTTTCTTGATAAAATAATATATATGTGAAAATTTAAAGGGTTTGTAATTTGATTTTTTTGTTTTCTTCGATTAACTCCGAAACAAGTAGTTTTAAAGGAAAATGAGCCAAATAATTAATGTAGCCACTGTCATTGCAAATCCATTGATGTATATTGTTATGTATTTGCGATTCGATTTGACGCTGTGGAAGGGGAAACAGTCGACGGGGTACGGCGTGGCTGACTCTCTTAGCCATAGTAAACAGCAACTGGAAATCAATTATCTCTGTAACCATTAATCGAAAAAAAACTATCATATGTCATTCGATTCGTTAAATTAAGGACTACAATATTAGTTATATTCATTTCCTCAATGAATTTGACGCTGTGGAAGGGGAAACAGTCGACGGGGTACGGCGTGGCTGACTCTCTTAGCCATAGTAAACAGCAACTGGAAATCAATTATCTCTGTAACCATTAATCGAAAAAAAAACTATCATATGTCATTCGATTCGTTAAATTAAGGACTACAATATTAGTTATATTCATTTCCTCAATGAATTGTATTTGTTTTGTAATTTTGTATCGCTTTGTATCAATGTTATTGCACTGTTTGCAATTCATCACTATTCTCTCAAGAATTAGTTTTTCATGAATTTCATGATCTGAAAATTGAAATTCAAATGCTATTTGGATGACGTTCACATTCCACTGGTTTTTTTTTACAATAATTGTTACGTTGAAGAGTGAGGCAATTCAATCCATTTGGAAGTAAAAGGAAATCACAGTGCGATTTGAACAGTGGATAGTAACTTTGAAATTCAGTTGCTCAATTCATTACGGCTTGATACTATCATTTGTAATTATAGTTGATCAGAAATATGCATTGTATATAATGTTTATATTTCAGTTTGACTAATCTTCTATCACAGTCTCGCATTCATTCATAAACATGATAATCCTAAATACGTTGATCACCTTAAAGATGTAGCTTATCTTACGTCGAACAATGTACAATACAAAAATTTTCACTGAATTACTATTATGATGATCATTGGAATTTCTGCCTGTGATTGAGAAAAAGTCATTTTATGAGCCTTGAAATTCGTACCTAGAAAAAGTTGCATTATTACTAAAAATTTTGTTATTTTTACTATTTATTATAGGTACCTACTGTACATTGATTTTTGTGATTATAGAGATCAACTACTTCATTCTGAATCACGATAAGGATAAACAGGGAAATTGTGAGAGGGGAATAGCATCTATAGTTAAATTTACATAGCATCAATTTGAAAGCTCTGATAATGATTGTGAACGGAACTGCAATTCTGGCTTGGTATTGCCTCTTCATGTTCAGTGAGAATAAAAAGCTTCAGAGTAATTCGTTCTCACTATATGTGATAATATTGGTA
The DNA here is from genome assembly GCF_014356525.2 of Nilaparvata lugens. Taxonomy (NCBI): domain Eukaryota; kingdom Metazoa; phylum Arthropoda; class Insecta; order Hemiptera; family Delphacidae; genus Nilaparvata; species Nilaparvata lugens. The sequence continues at coordinate 10,965,568 of NC_052517.1, read as the reverse complement.
ATATTTGGTAACATTTGTTGATATTTGAACCGAATATGCAACAAATTAATCTACTTTCAGCTTGAAAATTTTCAATTTATCAGGAGTACAGTGTTTCATATAGTATCTCAGGTAGGCCTACCCTTTTATTATTTTTTTTTTGTTCACGTGATCTGATGATATTCATCGCATTATCAAGTGTTTGAGTTATAAAGAGTGATGAAACAAGAGAAAACACAAGAAAAGCTATGAAAAGAAATTTTGAATCTTCATTTTTCACAAAATAAGGATAAGATGAAGGAGTTGGACACATAATATATCATGAAACTTCGTTGAAAAACATCAATATCTGAAACTAGAGTTATCAAATTGTGTTACCTCTGACTCGTATGGAGAAGGCACACTTCAAATTAATATAATAAATTCTGTGAGCAAACAACGAAATCCTAATTTTTATCATGAGCATGGTTGAATCAAGAAAATTGTAATATTTTTTTAGAGTATTGAAAAGTGAAAATCCATATACAGCGCATGTCAAAACAATAGACAAAATTAATTGTTTCGAGCGCCATAGTGTAAATGAGATGCAATGTAGACAGCAGTATTATTCTGTTTACTATGGTGAAGGGAGTCAGCCGCGTCGGCTGTTTCCCCTTCCACAGCGTCAACTTGAATCGAAAATACATAATAATATACATCAATGGATTTGCAATGAATATGGCTACAATAATTATTCATCACATTGTTCTTTAAAATTACTTGCTTCGAAGTTAATTGGAGAAAACAAAAAAATCAAATCGAAAAACCCCTAAATTTTTACATTATATTAGTTTATCAAGGAAACTGTTCGATTAATTGAGGAAATGAATCCAACTAATATTGTAGTCCTTAATTTAACGAATCGAATGACATATGATAGATTTTTTCCCGATTAATGGTTACAGAGATAATTGATTTCCAGTTTGCTGTTTACTATGACTAAGAGAGTCAGCCGCGCCGTTCCGCTTCGACTGTTTCCCCTTCCACGGCGTCAAATCGAATCGCAAATACATAACAATATACATCAATGAATTTGCAATGAGAGTGGCTACATTAATTATTTGACTCATTTTTCTTTAAAACTACTTGCTTTGAAGTTAACCGAAGAAAACAAAAAAATCAAATCGCAAACCCCCTAAATTTTCACATATATATTATTTTATCAAGAAAACTGTTAATTTTATTGAAAAAATGAATATAACTAATATTGTAGTCCATAATGTAACAAATCGAATGGCATAAAATAGAACCGTTTTACGATCAATGGGTACAGAGATAATTGATTTTCCGTGATTACCTGCATTTTTCAAATTTGAGGGGGGCTGGGGGGAAAGCTCCCAGGGGATTTCTTGGGAATTTTGGGAGAATGACCCTCTGGGAGGGTTCTATCGATGGTAAAAGATTCAGCTTTTATTTAATTTTCGGATCGAAAAAACCTTTATTGACTGGGCTAAAAGCAGATAACACCTTCACTAACTCCTGAATGCGTTCAAAATGTTTGTATGCTGTGCAGAAATATATCAACTACCAGAATATTTTATCTCAATTATAGAAATTTATTATTAAATCATGGAAAGATGAGTTTTCTTGGCAGATAAAATAGATTTGATATAAATAATTTATCACTATTAACAAAAATCAACAATTAATATTAGATTGATTGAGTACTTTATTCATGTAAATTACAATATATACTTTATACCCTATACCTGCCTATTACATGGGAAACCACAGCTGGCTATGTATTTTTCCCCCTTTCTTTCTTTTCAGCACACCCCGCCATGAAGTCTATTTTTGTATGTTATTAGATATTTATTTTTGATTGTGATTTTTTTTGTGTTTTGATTTCTTTTCATGTATATTGTATTGTGTTGATTTGAATAAAATTGATTGATTGATACTTATACGCTTATATACAATAGCTTACAATACAGCTAAATTTTAGATAAATTTTCATAATTTAAAATAAGAAAATAATTATCGAACCGTATATGATATGAAAAAAGCAAAAACTGTAGATAATATTGTTATGCATCTACATAAATTGGCGGAGCTTTGGACACATCAATGTCCATTCTTCGGATCAGATATACCAAGATATATTGATTTTTATTTATTGCGGATGATGTCCACATGAGCTTTTAGCTTGTGCAAGGACAATCGGAAGTGCTTGAGTGATTTTATAAGGCAATAAAACGTCCATGCCAGCAGCAGGATTCGAACCCACGACCAGGTAACGCTAGCAGACAGAAGGGTGCAATGCCTTGTCTCGGCCAGCCTGGCCGGCAAACAGCTGTCTTCTATCGAGGGCGGAGGAAAAAGAGAATTGGCAACCAGGGTGTCTTATAATTTTCACTGACTTTACAACGTGAATCTCACAATACAACAGTCCAAACTACATTAAAAAATTAGGTTTGTTTTTCCGGTCCTTTTTGAAAATTAGTTATTTGATATGTGAATCTTATATATTTAAGTCATAATAATGTGAAATATCTGTTCCTCTTTTGGTTTTGAAGCATCTAAATTTGAAAATCTACTTCATAAACATATTTAGAGACTGAAAATTCTGTAACGTGAAGACTACAAGACTTCAAGACTTGGGCTCAACTCACATTACGGTGGGCCGTCCACTGGAACCGATTTCGTCCGAACTAGCATTGGCCGAAAACTACCGAACTCGTCCGAACGATCCCCCAACAAAGGAAGCTATAGATGCTCGTCCATTGCAACAGGTTCATACGCCCGTGCACGGGTCGTCTCCGGCCGATCAAGTTTTTGATCCAAATTGAATGGGATTTTCCGGCTCTATCCGGACGAAGTCGAGCTGAGACATCAACCTCAAAATTGTTTCACAGTCTTCTCTGTTTTTGTTTTCTGAACTTGTTCTGTTTTATAAAGTTTTAACTATGGACAATGAAAAGTTGATAAATTTGGTTCAAGGGCATGTTCCATTGTGGGATATGCGAGACAAAAGATATCATCGGCGTGATGTTCAAAGGAATTTGTAGACAAAGATTACTGAACAAAAAGGATCTGTAGGTAAGATTATTGTAATGAATAACTAATTTAGTGGAAGTTTGTTTCTTCAATTTTCAAAATCTCAATATAATCATTGTTTATGAAAATTTTGGTGGCTATTATATTAGTTAATTCAATAGTTCAGCCAACTACTGAACTAGACAGACATAAACGGTTCCAATGGACGACCATATTCGGCCGAATTAACGGCCGGCAGATTCGTCCGATCCAACGGCCGAACGGATCGGTTGAATACGGTTCTAGTGAACGGGTACTCTACCTCGACTCAAATCGTTCGACTCCAGTTGAGGATACGACTTTCTTGCTCATTGTCACTACTACAGTTCCATGCTACTCCATTTCTAACCTCACATTATTAAAAATATGAGATCCAATTCGTCCTTACTGCGCATGTAACAAATTTTATAATAATTATTATGAATATATTGTCTTCTGATTCTTATTATTGTCTTATCTAAAATGATAAAACATTACTTTCATAAAACATAACCTAACTTTCTTCAAAAATGCACGCTACTATGCAACTCAAGTCGAGGCTCGACCAACGACTCAGTCCCACAGTCTTGAGTACGCGGAGACTAGAATCGACTGGTCTGAGTGTCACCATTTGAAAACACATGCTGCGTCGAGAAGAGACTAGAGTCGCAGTCTCTTCTCGACTTGGGTCACGAAAGTATGAGTTGAGCCTTGACCTATTTCGGACTATGTGTAACCTTATCTAAATTTGGGAGAGGAATAGCACAAGGTTACCTTATTTTTTCTCTCCCTATCATTTTGATGATGTACTTATTGTATGAATGAATGAATGAATAAATAAAAAATGAATACATTTTGACTGTTCAATAAATTAGAATTGGAACTGTTTTGGGCTTGAGCCTATGCTAGAGGCATTATTCTATGGAAGTTGGCAATAGTATTTTACATCACATGGAACGGAAGGGGCCATTTGCAGACAAGAATTAATTCTAGTCTCGGCTAACTCCTTGACTGGAAACATCATTCTTGCCCTGCTAAAGGGCACTTCCCATCTATGTGATGTAAAATACTATTCTGAATAAATAGAGTAATACTCACTTGGCAGGTACAGTGCTAACATAGGGCATCACAACTTTATCAACGAAACTTCCAAAACCAAGTCTGAAATTCGAAGTGATGCCACGCATGTTGGACGCCAGCTGATCTCCCAATTTCGACAAGTTGTCTTTGTCGTCCTTCATCGATTGCGACAAATCCATAAGGTAGTACAGGTCAACAGGGTAGTCTTCCGCTTGCTCGTAGTAGAAAGTGACTTTTTCCATCTTGTCTGCGAAAAGTGAGAAAATTGAAGATGAAGGGGCTGGGGGAAGTGGCTCAATATAAAATATCTTAAACGACAAATATTATATCAAATAGTATTGATATTTGATACTACTTATGACAAATAACTATAAATACCTCAATATTATTCGTTGAAACTGGCAATGAGTGGAATATTTCTAATTAATTTATTCAAGCCATCTAAATTCAAAATTTACAGTTTTCATGTTTTTTTTTGGACTAAAATTTTATAAAAATTGTACACATGAAATTTTAACCTTATCTTGGACTTTGTCACCTATAAATTTGGAAGGAAAATAGCACAAGGACTACCTTACTATTTCATCTGCCAATGTTATTACATTAGTGTCATATGCATTGTAAATAAATAAATAAAAAATTATAATATAACTATAATAAATTGTTCTGATTTGATTTACAACAAATATTTGAAATCTTTTTTCACAAATAATATCTTCGACCAACAACTTTTATTGGAGACTAACAGGTAACCCGTGCTCCGCAAGGATCTAATTAGAAACTTGACAAACTGAAATTTTGAAGATTCAAAAATAGCCTATAACAATAATACTAGGCCTATAACTATAACCTTGGTAAATGAAGAATCTATATGCAAAATTTCTGGTTAATCAATTGAGTAGTTGAGACGTGATGATGCGTCATTCTCGTATTTCCTACCCCGTACGTGTTTAAGCCAATTCTCCATTATATTATGGATTCAATTCTAAATTAGAACCGTATTGGGCCAGCTTTCTAGGATACTTATAAAATTCAATGAACCATTAACTCGTATATCGATACAGGTTTAATAATCCATTAGATTCAATAAGTGTATTAGAAGCCGGGCTATCAGATATTTCAAGAAATAAGATCAATTTTACAATTTATAACGCCAGGGTGAAACTATTTAAATCAGAAGAAAAGAATAAGAATAGAGAGATAAAAGAAGGTGGAGAAAAAGAAAAAAGAAGAAGTTGGAGGAGTAGATTAAAAGGAAAACAAGGAGGAGGAGAAGGTAAAGTAATGCTGTAAATCACATATTTACATATTCATATTTGCAGTAGCAGAAGTCTTCAGGGTGACTTACAGCATTTTATTTTGATTTAGGTTCAATATTGTTTGTCTTTTCGGTCTCAAAATTTTATAGTTTTTTTCAAAGTTTGGATTTTTTCAACAATTTAATTCAATTTAGAAGTATTTTTACTTTCCTTGCCCTACTACCATAGGTAAGGAAAGTATTGCTTTCCAAAAAAAATTAAGGTACCCCAATTTCAAGTTTTCTATACGTTTCAAGGTCCCCTGAGTCCAAAAACATGATTTTTGGGTATTGGTCTGTGTGTGTGTATGTGTGTGTGTGTGTGTGTGTGTGTGTGTATGTGTATGTGTGTGTGTGTGTATGTGTGTGTATGTATGTGTGTATGTCTGTGAACACGATAACTCCATTCCTAATAAACCGATTGACTTGAAATTTTAAACTTAAGGTCCTTATACCCTGAGGACCCGACACTAAGAAATTCAATAAAATTCATTCAAGATGGCGGAAAAAATGGCGGATAATTACTAAAAAACCATGTTTTTCACGTTTTTCTCGAAAATGGCTCTAACGATTTTCTTCAAATTCATACCATGGATAGCTATTTATAAGCCCTATCAACTGGCATAAGTCTCATTTCAGGGAAAATTTCAGGAGCTCCGTAATATTCTTGAGAAAAATGGCGGATAATGACTAAAAAGCCATGTTTTTCACGTTTTTCTCGAAAACGGCTCCAACGATTTTCTTCAAATTTATACCATGGATAGCTATTCATAAGCCCTATCAACTGGCATGAGTCTCATTTCTGGGAAAATTTCAGGAGCTCCGTAATATTCTTGAGAAAAATGGCGGATAATGACTGAAAAGCCATGTTTTTCACGGTTTTCTCGAAAACGGCTCCAACGATTTTCTTCAAATTTATACCATGGATAGCTATTTATAAGCCCTATCAACTGACATGAGTCTTATTTATGAGAAAATTGCAGGAGCTAGGTAATATTCTTGAGAAAAATGACAGTTACTAAAAAACCATTTTTTTCACGATTTTCTCAAAAACGGCTCTAACGAATTTTTTGAAATCCATACCCTGTATAGTTATTTATTAGCTCTATCAACTGACATGAGTCTTTTTCCTGGGGTACTAATGAGGGGTCCACCCAATCCTTGAGAAATGGAATTTGTAACCTCCTTCTCGTGCATGAGGTAGGTTGGTACACGGTTTTTACTTCTTCTTCTTCCATATACCGTGGGTAGGTAGAGCAGTTTATAAAAAGAACACAGTCATAGTCAAGATATTTCATCTGTAGAACAGTTGTTTTGACGAATTTCAAAAAAAAATCATCGAATTTCACAATTTACATAAAGGAAAAAGTACTCTGAAAACAATTGTATATACACATATACAGTAGTCTGATCGTAGTTGCAAATATGTTGCCGCCAATCGTCATTATGTTATTCCCCTAAATTATTCTCGTTTGATAATGAGGCTTATAGATCAATGAGCAAGGAAAGATGTGAAAGAATTTTTTAATCTAAAAATGATTTCAGTGTGTTTTGAATTGTAAATTGAGTGTGTAATTGAAGAATTCGATGTGACACATAACCTAGCTACAGTTGGACTGTTTTATAAATTAGAATTGGAACCGTTTTGGGCGTTTCAGCGTGTGGTACTTTTCTGTAAGTTGTGTAATTCTAAATAATTGGATAAATGAATAATAATTATTATTAATTCATTAGCATTTGAATAAATTCAATATGGAGGAGGACAAGATAGAATATTCTTAGATTATTCTAAGATACGTCTATAAATAGACATGTAGAATAAGTATGAGAGGAGGACTAGGAGAAAAAGAAGAAGGAGGAGAGAAAGAGGATAAGGAAGAGGAGGAGACAGAGGAGGAGGTGGAGGAGGAGGAAGAGGAGTAGGAAGAGCAGGAGTGGGAGGGGGAGAAGAAGGAGAAGGAGGAGGAGAAGGACACGAAGAAGGTGAAGGAGAAGGAGAAGGATGATGATGAGGAGAAGGAGGAGGAGGAGGAGAAGGAGGAGGCAGTAACGAGAAGAAAAAGGACAGAAGATAAAAAAAATGAAGAAAGTGGAAGAAGAAGAAACCCAAAAAACAAAATACCTCTCAATAAAATACAATACAGATGGAAATTACTAAGATATTGAATTTATTCAAATGCTAATGAACTAATGATATTATTATTTAACGAAAATCCCAATTAAATGCTGTAATTCACCCCGAAGACTTCTGCTACTGCAAATATTGACAACAGGGTAAACAGCTAGATGGAAATTCAATGAGCGCTACTATTCAAAACTTATTTGCCAGCCCGGAATCAAACCCGGTACCTCCTAATTGCCGGTCAGGAATGCTTACCCTTACATCAAACTTACAATCTCTGGATAGCAGCGCTCATTTTATACGAAGCCATAATTTTTTAATAGTAGCGCTCATCGAATTTCCATCTAGCAGTTTACCCTGTTGTCAATATTTGCAGTAGCAGAAGTCTTCAGGGTGATTACCAGCATTTTTAATTTGGATTTTAGTTTAATAATATCTAGTAGTTCTGTGACCAGTAGACCTCACGCACATTTCTCATCCACAAGAGTATCTGATGTCACCTATTCTAGTTGATTCAAATTCAAAATTCAAATTCAAATTCAAATTCAAATTTATTCACTCGAAATTCATACAAAATATTAACAAAAGTATAACACGACAAGTTACAAGAGAACAAGATACTACTCACAAAAAGTACAGTATGTTACTGGACTTTGTCCGCGAATAGGAGTCAGATACAAAGTGTTATAAGTAAGATTATTTATTTTATAAATTGATATAGTTTAAGATTTAGTAGGTCTAGGAAAAGGAGTTGGGAAGAAGAGAGATTCAGAATTTAAGTATGATGTAATGAAGATGAAATGAAGATGATTGAGTGCAAGCTCGCACATACATACAAAACAAACATTTTTAGTATCATTTACCATTATAAATTACACCCATTTGTAGAGAAAGAGCGATAATACCTATCAATCTACAGAGAAATAATATAATTAAAATAACAATCAATTCCATAGTGTAGTATAATTCAACAGAAAGACAGTTATTAGTGACATCACCGAGACAAAAACGTATCTCACAGAATAAATTGATGGACTATGTAGTAGTCAATACAAGGTTGACTTGATTTGTGGATATATATTGAAACTTATTAACTTAAAACCTTAAAGAAGCCTTCCACCTCTACTGGCGAATGAAGCCATAGCCAAAGCTTAGTTTTATTCATGAAGTGTTTATGGGTATTTATTCTTCTCAAATCAGGTGGTAGTAAGTTATAAAATTTCGGAGCAAGAAAAAGAAAACACCTCTGGAACGTGGTAAAGTTCGATTTTGGAAGCCTAACAATCATTTGAGTAGTTTGCCGTGTTACAACAGAAATTTCATCATCGTTGTTATATACTGAAACAGATCTGTTACCACTTAATTGATAAAATAAAGACAGAACCTTCAGCACATAAGTGTGTCTCAGTGGTAGAATATTCAATGCTTTGAAAATTGGAAATGTATGTGACCTCCTATTAACTCCCTGTATAATCCTTATTACAGACTTCTGTAGCACTACAGCTGTACTTCAGTTGAATTACAAATTACAGTTGAATCATAATTTACTCTTAAGAACTGTTATTTGTTTTCTCCAAGATCAAAGACTCACTCATGTTAATGAACTCAGTTCACGTTTAAATGTGTATCCCATATGATAATTTATCCAGTTCCGTGATAATCTTTCCATCTGATAAAAATATTTCTGAACTATTTTTAATTTTTTTTTTTTCAATCAGGAATATTAGGATTTCTTCAGCATTATTTAGTTCATTTAATCTTTTTTATTCTATTTTCAATCACCTATTAAATTTGTTTTTCAAATGTGAGAGTATTGATACTGATGGGCACGCATCATAAAAAATATTGAAACCCTACCTTATAGAAATAGACACGGCCAGACATCTGTGTAATGCATGCAATGAATAATTCACTTGTCAGGTGATTATGAATAATTCTATAGTCTGATTGATCCTATCTTCAAAGTAGATAGTGATATCAGAGTATGGAGGAATTCCTTTTCTTTTCATATTATCCTTAAAATGCAAAATTTCAAAAAACCTTGTGTTTACATGGACGCGCTGTTGGAAGAGGAATATTCCTACCAAATCTCATCGAATTCTATCTACGCGTTTGGCCCGAATCGCGTTACATACAGACAGACAAAAAAATAAGAAGAAGAAAAAATAGGTAGAAGAAGAAGAAAAAATAGGAAGAAAGCTAGGAAAAGAAGACGAAAACGAGGATGAGAAAGTAGAAATTAAAAAACACAACACAACACTTCAATAAAATTTGAAAACCAACTTACTAAGCCTCAATTTGAGGTCCAACTTTTGCGGATATATCTGCACGACCTCCTGGTGATGACTGCTCGACGAAGATGAGGAAGAGGAAGAGGAAGACGAAGAGGAAGATGAAAAGAAAGAGGACCCCGATGATCCATAGGCACCACCTCCTATGCCAGCCGACGACTTGGTCAGGTTTTTGGCAATCAGTATTGCCAACTCGTTCTGAGGATTGTGGATGTATTTGGACTGACACTGTTTGCTAACAGGAGAGCCGGGTTGAAAACAGCGTTTGCCGTCTCCAAAATCCTGAAAAATGAAAATAATTGATAATCACACAAAAAACATAAGAGATAGCTGACAATAATGGTCGGAAATTAGGAGTTGTTATACAGGTTTGGGCAGGGAGGTATGGATGATTTGAAATAACAGTTACACACTCATTTTTACAACAGTTACACTCATATTCCGAAGTGAATAGTGTACATTTAAAGTATTTTGCTCACTATAACCTTAGTGTCCGGTTTCCCATTAGGGAACTTTGGACTATATACGGCGACGTGGAACTACCCTTGGGTCTCCCCACCATTCAAAGCCATTCGCTAATAATAATAATACTCATTTTTAAACGAAGCTCAAAATTTATCTGGGCTACCTAAGAGCACGTGTATACATAAACAAACCACGAAACCTTGAAGCCCTGAGTGAAGCAATAACACAAGAAATATTCGAGCGGTACTACGTGCAATGCTTCAGACGAGTATATACAACTTCTCACAACATCTACAGGGGTGTATGGACAAAAACGGACAGCATTTAACAGATGTTATTTTTACTTTTTGTGTAGTTGAGTTGTAGTTCAGTTTATCAGAGATTGACAATGGTGTAATAACCGAAACCGGTCTTTCTAAGTATCAATAAATCTGTGGTTTTTGACAATTGCTTAATCTTTTTCATTCAATATGTTATTTTCAGTTCATAATCAATGTTTTAATTTTTCCTCTTTATTTTTTATAATGGCAACATCCAAGGTACACACTAAAAAAAATTTTGAGTTTCGTTTAATAAATGAACGTGTGACTGTTATTTCAAATCATCCATAACTCCCTGCCCAAACCTGTATTATAAAAATATTGTACTTCCTGACTTGAAGTGAATTTCAATTGCTTTTAAATGTCAGTATTATTGATTTCACCACAAATTCCATTTCTATGACAGGCATCATTCAGCCATATTACAAAAAATACACGTTTAATTTATACAAAAATATCATCACTGAATAAAAACTTTCAATTTTTTTAGTGAGGTTTTTTTTTGTCATAGTCATTCATGCTCTCCATGCATGAAATTAAACCGGTAAACAGCTGATTGTAGAACAAATAAACATATGATTCTCGTTACAGCATACTGTACTGTAATAAAATCATATGTTTTCTTTACAGTCGAGAATGTTTCCGGAGTAGTTCCGAAATAGGAACAGCAAAAATGGTACAAAAAACCGCCTTTTAGCGCTCCAGGTGGAAGTTTTGTCAACTACAATCAAGAAATTCCTAATTCGGAATTTGTAAACTAGGTTATGTTTATAGAATGCATGTAGTAACGTCAGCACAAGCAGGTAATGTTTTCTATTTCTCAATTATTATTCTTCTTTAGATTATTATGACAAAAAATAGTGTACGTTACTTGGACGTGTATGTCTTTTGCAGTGCTCAAATGAAATTTTAGTCTCGGCTGACGCCTTGACTAAAAAAACATCATTCTCGCCTACAAAAGACCCCTTCCCGTCCTTGTGACTTAAGATACTATTACAAAATCTAGTTTTCTTGCGCGCTAACATGTTTTATTGTAAAATTAAATAAACTGTTTTATTACAATAACATTATATCGTAACAGAAGGTCTAATAATTCTGAAGATCACAATAATGATTGGTATGGATAGGAGGGTCTCAGTTCGTCAATATATCAGTTCATCAAGTACCTATTTCGACCATTGAGATACTGAAATAAGTGGGAAGTTGAGCCACTCAGTTCGTCAAATTTTCGTTGCAGCCTCATAAATAGTCAGCTATAGTTAGGTCCACGTTATAATGACAGTGGAGAAAGATAGGAGAACAGTGTTGCCGATTCTCTGCCTTGCCACTGCCTTCTATAGAAGATATATTGGGAAGTTTGCAATTTTCTAATCAATTGTGATTGATTTAATTCAATTTAGAAGTATTTTTTAAATTGAAAAATAATTTCTGTGTGTTTTGAATTGTAAATTGAATGTGTGATTGATGAATGTTAAGTGACACATAACCTAGCTACATTTGGACTGTTGTATAAATTAGAATTGGAACCGTTTTAGGCTTATAAGCCTGTGGTACTTTTCTGTAAGTTGTGTAATTCTGAATGATTAAATAAATGAATAGCTGATACCAGTATATCTCATGTGGTGTTAGCACTGTTCATTCTGTTAAAAATTATTGATTGGATTTTATAGTCAAGAAAATATATTTTTTTCAATAGTTAAATAAGGAATTTTCATGATTGAGATTAAATATTTTGCTAATTAATTATATTTCTACATTGTTAAAAACAAGCTGGAATAGTGTGGAGCTAGAAAAGGATACCTATTGCTATTTGCTTTTTCGAATGATAGACAAGGATAGCAACACCAATGTTAATCAAATACTACCATTATAACGTGGACCTCACTATATACTAGGATATAGTGAGGTCCACATTATAATGGCAGTGTACGATTGACATACTGTTGCTGTCCTTTTCTATCATACAACTGAACAGATAGCACTATCTCTCTCTCGCTTTGCAATGTTGTCTATTTGCCAGAATATTTTATATTCACTTTTGACAGTGACTGTGTACAAAACTGAACAAACAATTCTCAGCCGCCATTTTTTTTTCTTCATTCTATCAAAATACTCGAGTACAAAAGTCGTATAGTTGATTTTAAATGTATTTTTGAAACAATTAAATCATTTTCAAACATTACCGTATGAGAAACACAAATTAAAATACCTGAAATGACATTTTAAAAGTTGATAACTAACCATCCTAGACTTCATCCATGCTTCAGTTAGCCTATCCGTATAGGTTAGACCTACTCGTACAGGTATAAATAATATTGAAATTAAGAATTAATCCATTGAAATTACTTATCTTTGAATAGGATTTCTATTTTTATATTATTTTTAAAAGAAATTGGAGTAGAATATCTACCAAATAACTTAATTTCTGTGGTTTTAAAATTCAGATTGTTGGTCACAGCTTTTTAAATTAGCCGCCATTTCAGGTTTGTATAAAAATAAAAATCTGATTTCAGTTATGAAAGCAAATTTTTGAATCAAATTATGAAAAATATATTTCCTTGATCAATTTGACATTAAATTAATTATTTTATCAAGGGAATGATTTTATTAGATTAAATTTAATGGGATGAATTGAGTAACAGCTGTGTACAGTCAGTGGCAAAATGGAGAGACTTGGCAACGTATTTCTCCTATCTTTCTTCACTGCCATTATAATGTGGACCTCACTATAGATGGATAGTCTATTTTTCTTAGGGCTACTTTTGAATATAAATAAAAATATAAATTTGAGTACCCTTTTCAATGACTTGATAATGGCATTATGTAGCCGAAACATGTCGTGACTAAATAATTAAAAAAAAGTACTCAGATTCATATTTTTATTTATAGATGGATAGATACTAGTAGTTCTGTGAACAGTAGACCTCACGCAGTATTCTCATCCACAAGTACCTGATTGAAACAATAGACCTTATGGAAATACAGCAATAGACTGGCTTCTCCACACATTTGTGTAATCACTTGTCAACTGATTTATGATGAATAATTCTACAGTCTGATTTTTACTCTAATATTGGCGTATGAAGGAGGCTCCTTTTTCCTTCTAAATTATCCTTGAAATGCAAAATTTCTAAAAACCTTGTATATACGTCGACGCGCAATTAAAAAAGGAACATACCTGTCAAATTTCATGAAAATCTATTACCGCGTTTCGCCGTAAATACGCAACAAACATATAAACATTTAAACATTCAAGCATTTAAACATTTAAACATTAAGAGAAAACATTGAAACATTTAAACATTTAAACATTTAAACATTAAGAGTAAACATTTGAACATTCAAACATTTAAACATTTAAACATTAATAGAAATGCCAAACTGTCGACTCGAATCTTAGACCTCACTTTGCTCGATCAACAAGGATGATAGACAAGGATAGCAACACCAATGCTAATCAAATACTACCATTATAACGTGGACCTCACTATAATTCATTGTATTAGATCAGCAAGTACTGTAATCCGCATTAATGAGGATATTTCACCCTTTGAAACAAAAATAAATACCTAATTTTATCACTTATCCTAATTAGTGTCTAAAAAAACAATTCAACACTAATGTAATAACCTGTTTTGGCCTGTAATATCTACATTAAACTTGAAGTATTTTATACATAAAACCATAGAATATCGCTCTCTTTGATCAGAAAACTTGTCGTTTCCTTTTAAAGAGTTACAACTGCCACGTTTATAATTTAATTGACTTGAAATACGCTTCTAATTCATTGTACAAGAAAGCTCAAATCAAGTATATTCTCATAATGCGAGGCAATCCAACCAATCAGTGTGTTAGAAAATCAGTCATTTCAATAATTGGGAATTCTGTTAAATGTGGCAGCAATGTAATCCTTGAAAGCAATGCTGCAATCTAAACGTGCGTACAGATTTACGCGCCGCGAACATGAGCAATTCACTTTTAATCAGCTGATGCCAAGCTTTTTATATCTGTATCTTACCGTTTCTGTAAAAATACAGATATAGTCAGTTGATTAAAAGTGAATTTCACATGTTCGCGGCGCGTATATCTGTACGCACCTTAAGGTTTGCACAAGCTGATTTCATATTATTATACATCGCTCCAAAGATTGTAAACTGCATCCCGAACGAGCTCATCGGTGTACCTATTAAGTTTGTTCCAATAAATATTAAAAACTGGATACTTCACAACTAACTATTACTTCCATCTTAATGTTTTATGAGTTCAAAATTTTTTCAGCTTTTGAAACTATTCATTATTGTCAAGATTAATTCACAATTGATAGCATTTATTTTAGATATACTCACCATTGTTTTAATAAGAAGATTCCATTTTAAATTATCAGCTTAAGATTTAGAAACAGTTGAGTCTCTACTCCTACTGGCGAACAAGTGTTTGTTCGCAATTAAATTTTTAGGTCTATATCTTGAAAACACACTTAGTTGGTCCGTTCACATTCAAAAAATGTGTAAAAAATTAAGCTCAGGAGTTTTCGTGCTGAGACGACTAGCAAAAATTTCCAACTTAGAAACGGTGTACTTTGCAATGATCCACTCCCACATTTCATATGGAATTGAAATATATGGAGGAACAAGCATCTCAAACTTAAATAAAATACTCCTATTACAAAAAGAAGCAATAAGAATAATTCTAAATCTTGATAGAGAGCAATCATGCAAGCCATTCTTCAGTAAGTTAAAGTTCATGACGGTGTACAGCCTAACGTACATGGGAATAAAATTTATATTGGTTGTCTCCCAGGTTACATAAGACATGAACCTAATAGATCAAAATTCAAGGAATTGCTGAGAGCATATTTGATAGATTTAGCATGCTACAGTATAAACGAGTTTACTGTAAAAAAATTAATTCTAAACAGTCACAATTTCTCTTTAGCTTTAAGCTAGTTTTTAGTTTTTGACTTTTTCATGTATGTTTTGGAAAGAAATAAAATGAATCATTGATTGATTGTGTTTCACTTATGCCAGTAGTCCTTCACCTCCAGCCGTATTTTACAGATAGTTGATATATATATTTAGAATAATAATTATCGTTTTTTTTCTGATTGTCACATCTTTATACTGTTTTCTGTGTTTTGGTGAAATATTTTTTTTAACATATTACAATTTATTTCAACAAATTGGAAACAATACAATGAATACAATGTATGAACCATAAAACTAATACATAAGCAAGAAATACATAATACGATCCCAATCAACACATAGATTCTTAAACTAAAGATGACACGTTTTCAATCTGCCAAAGCCAGCAAAACCTAGGATTGTGCGCTGGCTGATATTCTTATTTCTATCTTAATACTACTATCAATAAAAGTAATTCAAGTAAATATACTTCTGTATCCTCACGTAAACAAATAATTAGTATCCCATTATTCCTAAATTACATTTAGATAATTATATCATTATATTGAATATGAAAAAAAAATACTTAGGTTAGAACATCACAAGATTGGAACAAAAAACAGACCAAATCTTCTTCTCTTCCTGGATTCAGTTAATGTAGGGTCTGTTTCCGAGCTCGGGATTTACTGTAGCTAATTTCTAGACTTTAAACAACTGGTAGTATAACTACTATATTCAGTATGTTAATATTTGGACAATTTAGGGCCGGTTTCGGAGTTCAGGATTTAGCTAATTTCTAGACTTTAAACAGCTGGAGTCAGAAAATTTGCTTTCTGAAACGGGGCGTAGTCGTAGTCAAAGTCAAAGTCACGTTCAAATAAAATTTCGAAAAACTAAAAATTTAGTCGCAGCTTTTATGGTAATCTTTAAGGTTCGAACCCACTAGAACGTATCATACCATGACCGTGCCCGTACCGACACATGCAAAAAAATATTCTTTGCATCATTTGATATGTAATACACCCATTAGACCGTTCCGTCACCGGCCAAGCACGGAGCGTGCCATGCACGTCCAGGTCAACATTTGTCGGCCAGTATATTTTGTCTGTGACGGAACGCTCCTTGCATGGCACGTGACGCCTGCAAACCCCGTTGTAACCGCGTATGCACCGCGTTGGTAACCAGTTCACCGCTACATTCTCTTGCTAACTGATGCGTTCCCAACAACTTCTGACCGGGCATCATACGCGTATCATACGCGTATCATACGCGTACCATACGCGTAATGTACTGGCATAGAACGCTGTTGATCCGTTGTAGTGGGCATAGTTGTTATTTTACGTGCCTGGCATGGTCTGACACGGTCCGTGTCTGGTACGTTCTAGTGGGTTCGAACCTTTATATTCTTATATTCCTATAATTTGAAATGTTTTTCCTTGACGAAATAAAACATCCCTAAATAATTCAAAATAGCTGAAACTTTACACGATTTTATTTTGTGTTCAATCTTTTAGTTTTTCTAATTTAATTTGAACGTGGACTGCGACTACGCCCCGTTTCGGAAAGCCAATTTTCTGACTCCAGCTGTTAAAGTCTAAAATTTAGCTAAATCCTGAGCTCGGAAACCGGTCCTAATTGTTCAAATATTAACTTACTGAATCTGGTAGTTATACTACCAGACCTGAGCCAGCCAGGTCACTCGATATTATTATATACAGAATGTTTCAGGAGTAGTGTCGAACATTTTAGGGTATTGTTACTGGATGATAGGAGACTACAAATGTCGTATTTCAAGTATCTAAAACTCAGCTGTTATCCTTATAGCCGCCATTTTGTTTTTTTTTCACTTAGGAATTTTCATCTCAAGAACGAAATGCTGTATTGATCTGACATGAATATTTAAGACTCAACTTAAAAAATTAAATAAAAATGTGGATGTGAATTTTTAAAATGGCGGCCATTTAAAATTTTTGATTGCAAATTTCACGAGAACCCTTCAGTTTACAGAAAATTTACTGGAGACAAAAAAGTTCACAAATTTTATCAAGATTTCAAGGATACCTTATTTATTAAGATTGGTCAGAGAATAACAGAGAAATTAATTATTTTCGTATTGCATGCATGGCCACTTTTCACAATTTAAACATTAATATTACATTATTTAATTCCAATTATATTTAAGATGAAGCTTTGAAACTCGGTATGGCTCCATATGGTCATCCAGCTGATTTTGCAATTTTTTTCAGATGATCTTGTTTGTTCATGATCATGCATGCTGTAAGAAAATAATGAATTTCTCTGTTATTCTCTGTCCATTCTTAATAAATGAGGTGGTCTTGAAATCTTGATAAAATTTGCAACTTTTTTATCTGTTGTAAATTTTCTGTAAACTGAACGGTTTTCGTGAATTTTGCAATCGAAAATGTTAAATGGCCGTCATTATGAAAATTTTCATCGAAAATTTTTTATTTAATTTTTTTTAAAGTTGAGTCTTTGTAGCATAAATATTCATGCCAAATTTCAGATCAATACATCATTTCGTTTTTGAGATAAAAATTCCTAAGTGAAAAAACAAAATGGCAGCTATAAGGATAACCGCTGAGTTTTAGACACTTAAAATACGACATTTGTAGTCTCCTATCATCCAGGAACAATACCCTAAAATGTTTGACACTACTTCTGAGACACCCTGTATAGTAGTTATACTTAATACATACTCAAAATGTATATTCAAGTCCGGTATTTTGCTTTGATACAGAAAATCATTTATTGAAAAAATTGGGAGACTAATTAATTTATTAATATTTGTACTCACAGGCTGGGAACACCACGCACAACTGGGCGTCTGTATACAGTCACGACAGGTCTGCTTAATGGAGCAGGGGTTCTGTCCCCCCGAGTTTCCCCCCAACAGACTCTGCTGAGCCAACACCAACGAACACACACCGGCGGCCAGAAGCCATATTGGATATAGATGAGCTGCCGACATCCTATTACTAACGGTTAACTGCAACACAACAAACAACAAACATTATTAAAATTAAGTAATATAGACATAAATATAGAGTATTTTGAAGAGGACTTTACAACGATTGAATTCAATTCATTTATAACTATCAAATCGAATCAAATAGCTTACTATTCGCAAAAACATAATACAAATTTATAAAATTCATTTTCCTCCGCCTACTGTCTAAAGTGCTTACTTTACTCCCTGGAACATAATACTAAAGTGTCACTTTTTCGCTCTCGGAACGAAAAAACAGAAAAACTCCCTAGAGTGTAAAAGTAACTCCATTTAAATAACATGGGAAGCATCTCTATTTTAATAACTTACATTTGAAATATGTTAAAAGGTCTAAGCTCCGATGAGAAAGCATAATAAAGGTGTCTGTCATTGAGTCAACTGAATTCAATACCACAACCAGAAATTTGATCAACTCATGAAATATATGTTTGTATATTACATACTTAATATTAGTACACGATACACATTTATACAAATTTTGAAATATTTTATTCCATTCAAAATACCAGCCAACTAATATTTTTCATCTGCAATCCAAATCTTAAACGCGTGATTTGGAGTCAGCCATTTTTGATAGCCGCCGCCCAGTTGATAACTGTTAAAACTTTTGCCGATAGATAGCGCAATCGGCAGTGCCAATCAGACGACCGGTTTTTAGGTTTTAGTTTTTAGGTTATGTTGTTAGAAAACATTGTCACCAATAACCTAAGTTAAAATGATTTGATTTGCAGTTTCTATAAAAAAATGTAGATGGAGGAAAAATGTTGCCCTCGGGCTTCAAACTTTCTCCCACAGGGAGAAAAAGTTGTACTTTACACTCTAGATATACAAATAACTATTAAAGCAGTTATGTAGGAGTCGGGAATGGGCAATACCAAAGTTAATTAGATTTCTTGTATTATGAGTATGAACTAAATTATTGAAAATGGAGTGCACATACCATGTATAACTATAGTGAGGTACACGTTATAATGACAGTGGAGAAAGATAGGAGAACAACGTTGCCGAACCTCTGTCTTGTCAATGCCTTCTATAGACGGTAGCTGATACAGGTTTATTGATGTCATATTAACTGTTAATTCTCATTTAAAATCATCATTTATATTTTGTTAAGCAAGAAATTATATTTTTCAATAATTTTATAATGAATTTTCATAATTAAGATGAAATATTTTGTTAATTAATTATTAATTCTGGCAAAAGAGCATAGCGAGAAAGAGATAGCGCTATCTGCTTTGTTGAATGAAAGACAAGGATAGCAATACAATTTATAATCAAACACTGCCATTATAACGTGGACCTCACTATAGCAGGTAACCCGTGCTCCTGAAAGGTCTAATTCAAACTTGACCTACTGAAATCTTGAAGAATTTAAAAT
Organism: Nilaparvata lugens; assembly: GCF_014356525.2. Classification (NCBI taxonomy): domain Eukaryota; kingdom Metazoa; phylum Arthropoda; class Insecta; order Hemiptera; family Delphacidae; genus Nilaparvata; species Nilaparvata lugens. The sequence goes on along the minus strand of NC_052517.1, from coordinate 10,945,650 downwards.
AGGCCTATAATTAGGTTATTTACCATCCTCGTAAATTGAGAATCTATATGCAAAATTTCCAGTCAATTAGTTGAGTAGTTGAGACGTGATGAAGCGTCAAACATAAATAAATTTCCTATCCCGTAGGTGTATATAAGCCAGTTCTTTCCATTATTATAGTATAGATTATTGTAAAATCCAGAATATAATAGGAAGAAATGAATCTAATCTCGCTGTCTCTCTTTCGTCTTATCCCATATTTTCTTAAAACGAAAATTTAATAATCAATATGCATGGTCAATATATCCATTTTTGCTCAAAGATGGTATGAATGATAAATGTCAGTTTAAAACGGCTTTTAGAAGAAGAAAAAGAAGAAGTGGAAGAAGTAGAAGAAGAAGAAGAAGAAAAGGGAAAAGGTGATGAAGAAGAAGAAGAGAGATAGAAACAGGTAGTGAATTTGAAGGAGGCGTCAATACCTTATTAGGATAGGAGACTGGACGCTCAAGGATTTCAGAACTGTATCTGAAATTTGTGATGTATTTATCAGCTGTTTTATTTCTCTTCTCCAGCTCATTCTCTCTCTTCTTCTTCTTCTTCTTCGTCTCCTTATTCTTCAAGGATTTCAGAACTGTGTCTCATTATTATCTATCAGCTGTTTTATTTCTCTTCTCGAGCTCTTTCTCCTCCTTCTTCATCTTCTCCTCTTTTCTTCCTCCTCCTCCTCCTCCTCTTTTCTTCCTCTTCTTCTACTTCTCATGTCTCTTCCTCTTCTTCATCTTCTCCTTCTTGCACTCTAGTTAAAGTTAAGGTACGCGAACGGACAAATACTGTTTGGAATGTTTTCAAATTTGAAATTTACCAGAATATATCTCTAGCCTTTCAATATAATTATTATTATCTTAAACATTTTTGACATGGCACACATAACTTTCGCACTATAACTCTAATATCAATTGAAATTCTTTAATAACTTTGAATAATTTTTATGAATTGGAATGAATTTCAACTATAATAAGACTCAGTACAGTATTTTAGACGAAGACTGGGTTGCAGAGAAGTCTACTAGATTTAACCGTGGTTAAACGCTGTCAACGTTATCTTTCATCGGTTCTCGTTGCATTTAACCACAGTTAAATTTGATACACACCAGTGTATTTTTGAGTTTCACCATTTTCTAAACCTACATACTTTGTTTCTTGCTTCATACTTGAAGCCCACACAAAACTGAACCCACACAGAAATGGAGTGAACACTACTTGAGTGGTACTACCTTTTTCATTCATAACTTTCAGCCTTCCTCTATTTCTTCTTCATCTTATTTTACTTCTTTTACTTCTTCTCCTTCTTCTTCTTCTTCCTCTCCTTCTTCTTCCTCCTCTTCTTATTCTTCTTCTTCCCCTCCTCATTCTTCTTCTTCTTCTTCTTCTTCTTCTTCTTCTTCTTCTTCTTCTTCTTCTTCTTCTTCTTCTTCTTCTTCTTCCCCTCCTTCCAATTTCTAACTCTTTCCTAGTCCTTTCCAACTTCATCATCATCAGCAACTTCATTTCAACTTCAAAAATCATTTTGATTTTTTCTCTTTTCTCCATCTCTTTATCACAACAATTTTCTACTTTTTATTTGCAGTCTTCTCTGTCTGAATTCAACTATACAGTGAAACTCCAATTATCCGAATCGCTTTGAGAACAAAAGTAGACGTAATTTCCGCTAATAAACTAGAATTTAAGATATTATCAAAAAGCATTATCATCTAATAATGAGCATTAAAAAGCATTATCATCATTATGCATTGCATTATAATTCAAAGCATTATCATCATTATAAAGCATTATAATCATTATCATTATCATGAAAAAGCATTATCATCTAACATTTAATCAAAGTTTAAGGCCCAAATTCAACAAAAACGAAAACTGGGTTTGAGCGGCAGTCAGATGAATTTCAATTGGTTTTGTAAAATGATTTTTTATTCATTTAGAATCAACTGACGCTCATACCAAGTTTTCGTTTTGCTGTATTCGGTCCTAATTTTGATAAAGTTGACGATTCAAGGTAAGCGCACACAGATCGTCATCGGACGGACGGCACGCATCGGACGATTAGATGCATTGTTTTCAATTGGAGTGCGCATACCAATACGATGCGGATAAGTATGCGCACTCCAATTGAAAACAATGCATCAAATCTAATCGTCCGATGCGTGCCGTCCGTCCGATGACGATCTGTGTGCGCTTACCTCTAACCGGTTATTAATGATACTATGATATATAAATATGGAAATGTTTTTTTTTTTCTAAATTTTTAGTTTTTTTTTTTTAGCTCCAATTATCCGATTAACCGAATGGGGTCGGGTGGTCCCAATTAATTCGGATGATTGTAGTTCTACTGTACTGTACGGTCACTATACAATCCGTTTCTATTTCTTGTACTCCTTATATTTTACCTAATGTTGCTGATATTTTTCTTCTTCTTCTTCTACTTCTCCTGCTTTTCAATCTTCTTCTTTGTCGTCTTATTCTTCTTCTTCTTCTTCCTTATGGTCCAGACCTCGCAAACTGTTGTAAGCCAGCTGGTTGCTTTTAAAACCGAACCATGTCTAGGTTGTTAGTTCAGTGTCAACACAGCATGTTGCTTTCATAATATCTTCTACCTTCTGCTTCTTCTTCTTCTTCTTCTTCTTTTACTTCTCCTGCTTCTTCAACTTCTTCCTTGTCGTCTTCATTTTCTTCTTCTTCTTCTTCTTCTTCTACTATGGTTTATTCTTCTTATCTTCTTCTTCTGCTTAGTTTTCCATTTTTCTTTTTCTTTCTGTTATCTTAAAGCTTCTTTCGTACTTTTTCAGCACGAATCCTTCTTTTCTCAATCATTATTCTCTCCAGGAGGATGAGGAGGAAAAGGTGGTTAAGGATGAGGAGAAGAAGGTAGAAAAGGGGGTGGAGGAGGGGGAGAAAGAAGCGTAGATGTGGAGGAAGAGGAGGAGGTGGTGATAGGGTAAAAGGTGGAGGAGAAGAAAGAGGAGGCGGAGAAGGAGAGAAGAAAAGGGTGGGGATGAGGAGGAGGAGGAGAAGGAGGAGGAGGCTGAGGAGGAGGAGGAGGAGGAGGAGGAGGAGGAGGAGGAGGAGGAGGAGGCTGCGGAGGAGGAGGAGGGGGAGGCTGAGGAAGAGGAGGAGGAGGAGGAGAAGGAGGAGGGGTTAAGGAGGAGGAGGCTGAGGAGGAGGTGGATGATGTTAAGAAGGATGAGAAGGGAGAAGAGGATGAACAGGAGGTTAAGGTGGATAAGGAGAAGAAGAGAAGGAGGATGAGGATCAGGAGAAGAAGGAAGAGGAGGAGGAGGACACAGATGAGGAGAAGGAAAAGGAGGAGACAGATTAGAAAGCGAAGAAATACTGTGAAAAAAAGATGGAGAAAAATAAATATATTTAATTAAAAGCTGGAGAAAAGAGATAAACGCAGATAAAGACAATGGGGTGGTGCAGGAGGAGTTAAAGAAGGAAGAGGAGAAGGTGGAGGGAGAGAACAATGAGGAGAGAGATAAAGAGGAGGAAGTGAAGAAGGGGGACAAAGAAGTGGAGATTGAAGAAGGAGAGAAGGACGAGGAGGAAGTTGAGGAGAATGAGAAGGAGGAGAGTAAGAAGATAAGAAGTGGATGAGGATCAGGAGAAGGAGGAAGAGGTGGAGAAGGAGATGGAAGAGGAGGAGGAGGAGGAGTAGGAGGAGGAGGAGGAGGAGGAGGAGGAGGAGGAGGAGGAGGAGGAGGAGGAGGAGGAGGAGAAGGAGGAGGCAGATGAGGAGTAGGAGTAGGAGGAGGAGACACATGACGAGAAAGTGAAGACATACTGTGATAGATAAGATGAAAAAAAAATAAATACAGTATATTTAAATAAAAGGTAGAGAAAAATTAGATAGGGATAGAAGCTGAAAATGACAGATGAAACAATAAGCAAGGTGAAACCAAAAGAAGATTGGAAATTACAAAAATAGGAAGTAGAAAATGTGGAAGAAGAAGAAGAAGAAGAAGAAGAAAGAGGAAGAAGAAGAATATAATGACGTAATTTGGTGACGCAGACATAGTACCAGTGAGTGAATGGAGATAAGCTAGGAAAGATTTCAGAGTAGGGAAGTCCCAAATCTAAATTTAACTCCATTACTAATAAGATAAACTAGAGCACGCTGCTACTCTACAACTTAACTCTCTAGTGAGATCCACGTTATAAAGTCAGAAAAATGATAGGGGAACATTGTTGACACTTTTCCTTTTCCACAGCCTTCTATATAGTAGATACTTGTGATTCAAGACATACCGGTAAATCTAATCTAATATTTATATTGTTGATTCTTGTTAATATTGATGAACTAGAAAGAAACCCGTGCAAGGATCAATTTAAAACTGGGCAAACTGAAAACTTGACCGAGTGGAATCTTGAAGAGTTGAAAATAGGCCTATAACCATCCTCGGTTGATTAAGAATCTATATGCAAAATTTCAAGTTGGTCAGTTGAGTAGTTGAGACGTGATGATGCGTCAAACATAATTCTCCTATCCCGTACCTGTATAAGCCAGTTCTTTCCTTTATTGACCGAGCGAAGTGAGGTCTAAGATTCAAGTCGACGGTTTGGCATTTCTCTTAATGTTTAAATGTTTGTATGTTCATATGTTGCGCATTTACGGCGAAACGCGGTAATAGATTTTCATGAAATTTGACAGGTATTTTCCTTTTCTAATTGCGCGTCGACGTATATACAAGGTTTTTGGAAATTTTGCATTTCAAGGATAATATAAAAGGAAAAAGGAGCCTCCTTCATACGCCAATATTAGAGTAAAAATCAGACTATGGAATTATTCATCATAAATCAGCTGACAAGTGATTACACAGATGTGTGGAGAAGCCAGTCTATTGCTGTATTTCCATAAGGTCTATAGTTTCAATCAGGTACTTGTGGATGAGAATACTGCGTGAGGTCTACTGTTCACAGAAATACTAGTTATAGTATAGATAAAATCTCCAATATCAATATGTAAATAAATTAAAACAGGGGACACAAGACATAAACAGATTGAAAACACTTAAGAACTTACATTATAAACGGAAATTTCCGTTTATTTATGTCTTGTGTCTCCTGTTTTAATTTATATTACAAACTTTAAAGGGTTTTCTGTTATGTGCTACAATATGTAAATAAAAATATGAATCTCAGTAGTACCCTTTTAAATTATTTTATCACAACATGTTCCGGACATTCATGCCATTTTCAAGTGATTTGAAACATTTGAAATAAATAAATACTGCTGGAAGATTCTTATTTTTATTTATATTAAAAGTAGCCCTAAAGAAAAAAGACAAACTCCAATAAATTATATTCACCAAGAAAATATAATTTTGTCATGATTTAATGATAAATGTTTATTGGTTGAGACTAAATATTTGATTGTTATGGCGTACGAGCGATTTGGCGACAGTGCGGAGGTAGAAAAGGATAGAGCTATCTGCTTTGTCTAATGACAGACAAGGATAGCAACACCAATGTTAATCAGGTGCTGACTTTATAACTTGAATCTCACTTTAGTAAAATATAAAATAGTAAGCTATAGTGAGGTCCACGTTATAATGGCAGTGTTTGATTAGCAATGGTAATGCTATCCTTGTCTTTCATTCAACAAAGCGGATAGCGCTATCTCTTTCTCGCTATACTCTGTTGCCAGATCGTCTTTCAACAATGTAGAATAAATTAATAATTGATAAACAAGATATTTCTCTTATAAAAATTCATTGTGGAATTATTGAAAAATAAAATTTCTTGCTTAATAAAATATAATAGATTATTTAAAACGAGAATGAACAGTTAATATTACATCAATAAACCTGTATCAGCTACCGTTTATAGAAGGCATTGACAAGACAGAGGATCGGCAACGTTGTCCTGCTATCTTTCTCCACTGTCATTATAACGTGGACGTCATTGTAGGTGGTAAACAACACCTATTTCAAAATTAATTTCACTAGTTTAATAAAATAATGATTGTGCCCATAGGCTGAGAGGAGAGACCACACACAAAATACAGCTCGGAAAAACTTAGTCTTATTATTTCTCTCTCTCTCTCTCTCGCTCTCTCTCTCTTATTTATCTCTTAAGTTTGATTTAATTTTATTGTCAATTTTTGTAAATGTTACCATAGGCAACAGCCTAGTAACAATTATCAATAAATATATCTATCTATCTCTCTCTCTATAGGGTTGTGTGTCAGAGAGGACCTGGAGTCCTAACTCCGCCCTAATAAAGGCATATAATCAATCAATCTCTCTGTTCCAAACTAGAAAAGTGACTCATAAAGTCCCTCTCTAGCTCTAACACATGTGCACTTGTTTACATCAATTCTGTTTTTGTCGTCAGTTCTCTTGTTCACCCAATCTACTCATCATTCTTCTCCAATAATTCTCTCTCTCTCTCTCTCTTTTTTTGGTAGAGAGTTAGTGGGAAGGATATTTTGAATATTCTTTCCGAAGAATGTACATTGATATGTCCAAAGCTCCGCCAATTTATGTAGATGCATAACAATATTATCTTTAGTTATTAAAAATTGCTTTCTTCGTATCATTATACAGTTCAATATAATTTTCTTAGTCTATAAAATGTTAATTCATCTATAATTTTGCTGTATTGTAAGCTATTGTATATAAGTGTATAAGCCAGTATATATTGTAATCTACATAAATAAAGTACTCAATCAATCTCTGTCTCTCTTCCTTTCTCAGATTCGAATTGCATAGGCTACACATATCTTATCTATTAATTTTTCTAGTCATTTTTTCCTGCTTCAATCCCATACTTTTATTGTATCCTCTTGTATTTTTTCTTTTTCACTTTCACCTAGTCTACTTCTTTCTAATCTTCCTCGACTTTGTCACCTTATCTTCTTTTTCTGCATCTCCTCCTTCTTCCTCTCCTTCTCTCCAACTTCTTCTTCTCCTCCTTCTTCCCCTTCTTCCTCCATCTCTTCATCTGTTTCTTCTTCTTTTCATCCTTTTCTTCCTCTCGACCTTCTACTTCATCTACCTCAATCATTTCTTCCACTCCCTTTACTGCTTCTCTTCTCCAACCTCACACTCTTTTTCTTCTTCTTCTGCATCTCCTTCTTCTATCTCTTTCGCACTACACACATGGCTTTTAGGGTGTGTAACGCCCAGCTATGCTATTCAAGTGGGCGGGCTTACTTTGCTCGGCTTTTACTTTCCTTCTTCTTCTTCTTCTTCTTCATCATCATCATCATCATCCTCATCATCCTCTCCCCTAATAAATAAATAAATAAATAAATAAATAAATAAATAAATAAATAAATGTTTATTTCCCAAAAAAAACTAAAACTACAACATCAATTACACAAAATATTAGATAAATTACAATATTACATACAATAGTTAGTTACAAAAAATTCTTATAATGTGTCCTCTACTTGTTTAGTTTTTCTGTGTGGAAATTGACCTACTCCACTATGGCGTACCATGTTCTAGAGTAGGTATTGTTGTTTTTTTTTGTGCGTATTATTAATTAGTTAGTGTTTAGTAAGTCATTAGGTGGTTAGTTGTTGTTTGAAATAATGTTTTCTATGTTCTGTCTTCCTTTGCTCATCAACCAATTGTGTACTATTGTTTTGAACTTTCTAGGATGATTAATCTGTTTAAAGTTTGCAGGAAGTAGATTATATAATTTTGGTGCTAAATGATTGAAATGTCTCTGGTATAGTGCCTTCCTTGCAACACTAGTGATGAGAAGATTCCTGTATCTGGTGTTGTGGTTGTGGTTTCTGGTTTGAAATGTTGTTGGGTTCTTGTGTAATCTGCATAGTATCTCCTTGGAGTAAAGCTGTCTTGGATCCATCACGTCAAACTCATTGAATAGCTGGTCTGATGAATAGCGTGGAGGCTTCTGGTTGATGACCCTCATGATCAGCTTCTGTACCCTGAGGAGCGGTTCGATGTGCAAGAAGCTTGCACCTCCCCATCCCACAATCCCATACAGCATGAGGGACTGAGCTAGAGAGAAGTAGATAACTCTTAGACATCCCTTGTCGACCAGTGTCCTCAGAATCCTGAATCTGCAGATAGTCTTCCTCAGTCTCCCGCATAATTCATTGAGATGATGATCCCAGCGCAGAAAAGAGTCCATTGTAACTCCCAGGTATTTCTGTGACTGTTTCCTGCGAACTGTATATGAAGTGTTATTCCGTTGATTCTTGATTACTATCTCATCTCCTGTTGGCTGTCCATGTTGAGTCGCCGAAAAGGTCAGAAAGAAGGTTTTCTCGCGGTTCAATGTTAGCAGATTTTCACTCAACCAGCGAGACACCCTCTGAAGTCCAGTCTCGGCTTCTCTCCAGGTCATCTCCCAGGTCGGTTCAGAGAACAGTAGAACAGTATCATCTGCAAAGGTGGTGATTGATCCATTAATTTCCATGTTGCATAATGGGTTTATGTAGAGAAGAAAAAGAATTGGTCCTAGTACTGTTCCTTGTGGCACTCCAAACTTTACAGTCAGCTTGTTGCTTATACATCCATTGACTCTGACACATTGTGTTCGGTTTGATAGGTAGCTCTTGAAAAGATTCCATGCGACTCCTCTTATTCCATAGTTATCAAGCCTTGAAAGAAGAATGTCATGTGACACCGTATCAAAAGCCTTCTTTAAATCTAAGAATACTGCCAATGGTTTCTCTTCAGTGTTTATTTTATCGGCAATCTGAGTGGTCACATAGTGGATAGCATCATTTGTACTGCGACTAGATCTAAAACCATATTGGTTTGGCGATAGAAGATTATTTTTTTCAAGAAAGCTGATCAGTCTTGTTTTGATACACTTTTCAAAAATTTTTGATAATGTACTTAGTAATGATATGGGTCTGTAGCAATTCATATCTTTCTTATCTCCTGTTTTGAAGATTGGACAAATGACAGCTTCCTTAAGACACTGTGGAAAAACACCTTCCTCAAAAATTCTGTTTGCAATATGTGTTAAAGGCTTGGCAAGTATCGTATTATTCTGTTTGAAAAAATCTGGTTTTAAATTATCGAGTCCAGGTGCACTATTATCTTTAAGACTATTAATGATTTTTATCATTTCGTCCTCACTGACAGGTGTAAAGAATAATGACCGGCAGACTATCTGATCAGCTGCCGCATGCTCATCTGCGCCATTACAATCGCTATTTAGAATGTCCTGGGCCAGTTTTGATCCAATACTAATAAAAAATTCATTGAAAGAATTTGCCATATCTTTATCATCATCTCCCAATTTCAATTCTCTCCCTTCCAAGTTGATTTGGTGGATTTGTGTTCTTGGCCGTTGCACTTCGGTTATTTCTCTTATTACTTCCCATGTTTGCTTGGAGTTGCTGGAAGTTTCAAATCGCCTTGAAAAGTATTGTTTCTTAGCATTTTCTATTACAGTTGTTAGTAGATTTCTGTACCTTCTATAATACTCTCTAAGCTGTAGATTCGCTGTATTATTCTTGCTTTGTCTGTGTAATTTATCTCTCTTCCTTATTGATGTAATTAATCCATTTGTAATCCAAGGCTTAATTTTTCTTTTTGTGTGCGATACTCTATTAATAACTTTACATTCTTCTGTGTATTTCTTCAGTATTTCTATCATTTTCTTCAAAGCACTATCAGCGCATTCCTGCAGGTACACGGAATTCCAGGTCTCATTTGTTAGTGCTAATGAAAGTTTATTATAATCAATACTTTCATAGTAGGGTTTTCTTCTGTTGTGATTGTGTTCCACCGCATCATATTTAATTCCCAGAATAGTTATAAAATGATCTGTAATAGAATTTGGGAAAACTATTGGTATTATATCTTTTTTAAAGTTTATCAGAATATGATCTATACATGAAGCGCTATTATTTCCAATACGAGTTGCCTGCTTTATACAATGTAGGAATCCATATTCACTGAGTAGATTATCATAGTCTTCCAGTTGCCTGTGCTGATTTGGTTCTTTTGTGTTGATGTTCAAATCTCCTAGAACGATGTGAAAATACTTTCCATTATCATTCAAAATCTGCCTCAGATCAATGAGAAATTCTGTTAAGTCCAAGTGTGATGGAGATCTATATAACGCTGTTATAACAAAAGTATCTTTCCCAATTTTTAAATGCATATTCAAACAGTTGGCTTGCCTAACTGCAATTTCTTTTATTTCGACAAAATAGTCGGATTTGACATAAATTATTACTCCATCATTCTGTAGGATATTGTTTTCTGTTTTGTAGCAGGTATAATTATTAATTGATTTCAAGGAAACACCACCAGCAATCCAGCATTCCGTTAAGACTATCACGTCGAAATCCACGTTCAGGTCTTCCAGTTGAATAAGAAATTCTTCAAAATTTTTATGTAGCTTCTGATGTTGAAATTAATGATTTTCAAGTTGAAAGGTTGGATTGTATTGTTGACATCTTGTGAATTTGGAATCGAAAAGTCCTCAATGTCTAATAAATCCAAATCCTCCATCAAATCAGCCATTTTTGTTTTTGTTTATAAAATCTGAATAATTAATAATAATAATAATTATCTGAATAATTCTATATTCAGATGAAGAACTCATTGCATGCAATTATTACAGAATCTCCATTCACTCATTCATAAAACCAGCTGAGACGTTTTGGAGCCATCACACAGACAGACCTTCATTCGCTGACACATGATTTCAGCTGGTTAATATACAAATTTTACATCAACAAAAATACGGGCTTATTATATCAATTGAGCGGTTTTAGCCATTTATTTTCTCATGCGTTATCAAGATAATGTATCACATGACCACCTTCTCATAATTAAAAAAAAGTATTTGGATTCATATGAGGGTCAAAGATGTTAAAGCGACAGAGAAATATTGAAGAGTAATTTTTCATTTCAAATAGGATCCCAAATGAAACCTACAGTCTAATTATTTTTGTAAGATAAATATTAAGCAATTTTCATCAACTATGTACAATTAGAAGTAACGGGTTTTTAAGATTACAATACAGTGCGAGTTCAAGCACCACCTCCCTAAACAAAGCCGTAGTGCATTCGTGTGACGTCAGCACAGGTAGGGCTCCTACACCAATAAAAATTCGTTGATTTCAGCTGATCTATATCAGCTAGAGTTTCTATTGGTCTGAGAGCCCTACCTGTGCTAACGTCACACGTACGCACTACGCCTTTGTTTACGGAGGTAGTGGTTCAAGCCAGGGGGTCACTAGTATAATTGAATCACTAACTGCAGAAGGGGATCTTGTCCAGTTTTCCTAATTCTACAGAAGAAGCAAAAAACTACTTTATAGGAAAACTAACGAGTAGAATTATTTAGTATTTTATGTGAATATGTATAGTTATATTGTACATGATAATATGTAATTACTGACCTAAATTTCATTCTACAGAAGTTTTAAAGTTTTAAGTTTAAGTCTACATTTTTTATGTCTTTCATTTCTAGAAAATTTATGGGTAGCATGTCCTTGTGTTCCATAGAAAGTTGTAGATTCCACTGGGTATTTCTTAAACGAAATTTATCAACACGCATACTTATAGTTCAGTTTAAATGATAGCTACTTGGTTAAGTGGCTAGAATGAAACCATGAAGAAAATCATAACTCCAAAACAAGAGATGATTAAGACTTGAAACAAACGGGAGTAGATTATGAATTTCATTCCAAAGAACTTTTGTTTGACACTTTATATCTAAAAATCGTCATTGAAAGTAGTTATACAGAAAACATACTCTTTAAAAATGAAATGTTTTTGAAAAAGTGCATTTTTGTCGGTTAAAATCAAGTTCTAGGTGGAAATGTATAAAAACAAACTTTGTAGGATAGTTTATTGTGATTCGATTCGCGTTTACGAGAGGTCTCTATCATGAATGGTAACCATTCTATGACCGTTTTAATGAACGCTGGATCCGCCATTTTGAATCAGCCATTACTTGGCTCAGTCACGACCCCCAAATGCGCATCAAGTGGTTCGGATAAAACAGATCATCTGTCCAATATTTAAACATTATTAATTTTTGCTAGCACCGCTAGCACTACCTACAGGAGAATTTTTCTATTTACAGCAGAAAGGTAACATGTCCAGGACATGTTCCCTATCTGCAGTAAGTGGTCAATATCACATGTTGTTATTAAGGCTTTATTGACTGTGTAGAAGTTCCATCTCTACAGTAAACGATACATCTATCCATATAAACTTCATTCAGCTAATAAAAATAAAAATGAAAATTTTGGACACTGTCCCTTCTGCAGTTAGCAATTCAATTATACTAGATTTATTTTCTTAATAACTTTCAAAAAACAAATAGCAATCAGCTGGATAAGTCACTACAATTTTTTTCTTACACACTTTCTATGTAATGCTGTTGTTTACTGAAAAATGACGAAGGAGTGGGTCAATTTCTTTGGTCAACGAACTCGATCTGTATAATGATTCAAAGAATAAGGGCCGAATTCCGAGCTCGGGATCTAGCTAAGTTCTAGACTTCAAAGAGCTGGAGTCAGAAAATTAGCTTTCCAAAACGGGGCCTAATCGCAGTTTTTATGATAATCTTTATTTTCTCATTTTTATAATTGAAAACGTTTCTTCTCGACGAAATGAAACATTCCTAAATAATTCAAAATACCTAGCTGAAATTTTACACTATCTTTATTTTATTTTGTGTTCAATTTTCTACTTTTTCAAAATTAAATTTAAACGTAGACTGCGATCAAGCCCCGTTTTGGAAAACCAATTTTCTGACTCCAGCTATTGAAAGTCTATAACTTGGCTCGGAAACCGGCCCTAAGTGTTGAAAATTTGAAGTTGATTCATGAAAGCAATCGAGAGTAATCGTCGAACAAACAAACTTACAAACGGACAACGACTCGAGACTGAATAGTGAGGTCCACGTTACAATGACAGTGTTTGATTAGCAATGGTGTTGCTATGCTTGTTCCTCATTCAACAAAGCGGATAGTGCTATTTCTTTCTCGCTTTGCTCTGTTGCCGGATCGTCTTTTAACAATGTAGAATTAATAATTAATCAACAAAATATTTTATATTAATTATGGAAATTTTTATGAACTTATTGAAAAACATAATTTCTTGCTTAATATCAATATAATTGATTAATTTATACGAGAATGAAGAGTTAATGCTAATAAACCTTTATCAGTTTCCGTCAAGACAAGACAGAGGATCGGCAACGTTGTTATGAATAAATAAATAAATGAATTTGAATTTGAACATGCAAAATAAACTTTTTTTGTTATCCTATCTTTCTCCACTGCCATAACGTGGACATTACTATAGTCATCGGTAAGAACTCGCTACGCTCGTTCAACTGTTGACAACAAGCAACGCAACGAATTGCCCCGTATCAAAATCAAAAGAGCTTACTATCTATGGCCGATTCAATCTATGAGGTGAGCTGTCTCAACTCACCTCCCTTACTTCATGTTATCTATTCACTTTCAACTGCCAGTATTCCTTATGGATAACACCAATGCTTCCCATTAATCTAACGCTGACAGTTTAAAGTTAGTCTCACTAGTAATGAATAACTTTAAAAGAGTCAGTATTCCTCATAAATAAAAACCAATGGTCGCCATTCAACTAATTAAGACAGATAGAAAAGAATCTGACTATAGTAATTTTATTCTCTAATACAAGTTCACCCACACACTTCCTGTCCTGTGGGGCCGAAAATAACACCAAAAGGTAGAAGAAAGAGAAGGAGAAGAAGATACAAGAAGGAGAATAAGAAGAAATAGAAAAAGAAGAAGATGATGATGATGATGATGATGATGATGATGAAGAAGAAGATGATGATGATGAAGAAGAAGCAGATGGAGAAGAAGATGCAAGAAGAAGAAGAAGAAGAGAGAAAATAGAATGTTATCAGGTAGATAAAAGCGTTATTTGTAGTAGATGAAAGTAGAACATAAACATGAAAACATCTAGGAAGACAGCAGTCAGCAGATATGACTTCAAAATATGAAGACAGAAATAATGCTATAGTGAGGTCCACGTTATAATGGCAGTGGAGAGTGTGGCAAGGAGAAGAAGGAGAAGAACGAAGAGGTGAAGAAAAACACAAAAAACAGTAGGAGGAGGAGAAGAAGAAAAAGAGGAAGAAGGACGAGGAGGAGAAGAAGACAGGAGGAGGAGCAGAAAAAGAAGAAGCAGGAGGAGAAGACAGAAGGAGGAGGAGGAGGAGGAGGAGGAGGAGGAGGAGGAGGAGGAGGAGGAAGAGAAGAAGAAGAAGGAGAAGAAGAAGAAGGAGCAGGAGAAGGAGAAGGAGAAGGAGAAGGAGAAGGAGAAGGAGAAGGAGAAGGAGAAGGAGAAGGAGAAGGAGAAGGAGGAGAAGGAGAAGGAGAAGGAGGAGCAGGAGGAGAAGGAGGAGGAAGAGGAGGAGGATGAGGAGGAGGAAGAGGAGGAGAATGAGGAAGAGAAAAAAGGAGAAAGGAAAGAAGGACAAAAAGAAGATCAACAACAAGGTAGAGTGGATAGAGTGGAGGAGAAGGAGAAGAAGACAGAAGAAGGCAGGTGAAGAACAAGATAGGAGACGAAGAAGAACAATCAATTCTACAGTAAGGTCCATGTTATAATGGCAGTGTTTGATCAGCAATGGTATTGCTATCCTTGTCTATCATTCAACAAAGCGGATAGCGCTATCTCTTTATCGCTTTGCTCTGTTGCCAGATCGTCTTTTAACAATGTATAATCGATAATTTATCAACAGAACATTTCATCCTAATTATGAAAATTCATTATTTAATTATTGAAATATATAATTTGTTGCTTAATAAAATATCATTGATTATTTTGAACAAGAATGAAGAGTTAATATTACATCAATAAACTTGTATTAGATACCGTCTATAGAAGGCATTAACAAGACAGAGGAGCGGCAACGTTTTTCTCCTATCTTTCCCCACTGCCATTATAACGAGAAAGATAGGAGAAAACCGTTGCCGATCCTCTGTCTTGTCAATGCCTTCCATAGACGGTAGTTGATACAGGTTTATTGATAATGTAATATTTACTGTTCATTCTTGTTTAAAATAATAAATTATATTTTATCAGGCAACAAATTATATTTTTATAATTAATTTTCATAATTAAGATGAAATATTTTGTTGATGAATTATTAATTCTACACTGTTGAAAGACAATCTGGCAACAGAGCAAAGCAAGAAAGAGATAGCACTATCCGCTTTGTTGAATGATAGACAAGGATAGCAATACCATTGCTAAACAAACAGTACCATTATAGCGTGGACCTCACTTTAGTGAGACCCCGGGCTAGGGAACTCGCTCACAATGCCACTGATATTCTTTTCAGCTGTTCGTTTAAACCCCGTATGAGACTCATTATGATAAATGCATCCATATCTACATGTAAACGTGGTTCAGCGTTAGGTAAACGTAGTGTTAGCATATGGCCCTTAGGCCCGTATGCAGATGCTCGGTTTAAACTTGAGTTCAAACCATTGATGGGCTAAACGCAGCTTAAACCGTGCTTCTGCATACCAGTCTTAGTTGTGCTGAATAAACCCGTTTAAACTAAACGTTTAATTCGTTTATTGGTGGTTTAAACGGCGTTCAAGTTCAAACGCGTTTACTGTAAACGCAGTTTAGACCGAGCATCTACGATATTTCAAAAGGCTTCACTCTAGTTAGTATTGAATATCGGGGACCGAGCTTCGCTCTGGAGTACAAAAGCATAAACAATTTATTACCAAAGAATAAATTTCAACATTCATAGTTCATACAGAAATGTTCTATCTTATCAAAGTAAATTGAGATTAATTCCAAGAGGAATGTAAAAATTTCCCTCACAAAGGCCCGGTTGCACAAAAGCCGGTTAAATTTTAATCCTGATTTGAGTTCATGTAAACCAAAATAGAGAAGACCATTTAAAAAAGATGGATCTACTGGAATTAATCAGGATTGAAAACAACCCGGCTTTTTTGCAACCGGCACTAAGTACCTGATTGAATGATTACAAAAGTTCAACAGCTGAGTCATAATTTTGACACAGTCCAACACACATGAACTCGCTCACACACTTCCATCATCAACTGACGACGAAAGAATTGTTATCAGCTGTTTTTCCAAGGATGAATAATAATTATCCTTTTAATGTCCTTCAGCGAGTTTTCCCAGGGATGAGACCTAGTGCAATAGAATATTTATATTATAAACCTACTATGTTCTGAATTTCGTGAGAATCTATAGAGCCGTTTCCGAGATTCGGTGAAATACAAACATATAAACATAGATTGCTCGTTTAATAGTATAGGATTCTACCTATAGCGTACATGGGTTGTACTTT
Organism: Nilaparvata lugens; assembly: GCF_014356525.2. Classification (NCBI taxonomy): domain Eukaryota; kingdom Metazoa; phylum Arthropoda; class Insecta; order Hemiptera; family Delphacidae; genus Nilaparvata; species Nilaparvata lugens. The sequence continues at coordinate 10,929,322 of NC_052517.1, read as the reverse complement.
GAGGATATTATTATGAGCTAGCCTATATGAATGTTCAAAGTAAATGCAGGAGAAAAATACTAAAACGGAGAATGCACTATAACGGGGTGTACTATATCGAGGTTCCACTTTTGTCATATAGTGAGGTCCACGTTATAATGGCAGTGGAGAAAGATAGGAGTACAACGTTGCCGATCCTCACTATCTTGTCGGTAGCTGATACAGGTTTATTAATATCAACTGTTCATTCTCGATTAAAATAATATATATATATATATAAGCTTATGCTTTTTGGGCCAGCATGTGGAAGCGTCAGTTATGACTTGTCATAATTTAAAAAACACAAAACAAATATTACATTGAAGGACAGTATGCTATATGCAGTATTACTGCATATTTTGGAATGGCCTCTATGGGTCTGCCTCAAATGTCAATTCTCTGTAATACTCCTTCGATCCATTTAAGCCCCATATCACTTGCCGCATGCACCTCCTGCAATCCTCCCTCACATGGGAACAGAGGGCAGTTCGAAACCAAGTGCTCCATTGTCTGTATCTCGCCACATTCACAGTATGGGTCAGGTGTAAAACCCCATAAGGCAAGAGACTGGGCGCATCTTCCAGTAGATGTCCGGAACCTGTTCAAACAGCACCACTGCCGGCGGCCAAGCAGTGTCCCTGGCACCTGTACATTTGGATCCTCAATTAGGTGTTTATTCTTTACTGATGAGGAGGACCACCTTGCCTTCCAAATTGTTTCAATATCCTGACCATTCTGATCATCTAATCTCAGATACCTCCTAGATTGTAGCCGTCTTGCTGGTGCATTATTTAGCTCCTTAGCTATTGGCAACTCATTCCTTGAGACAACCCTGTTAACAAGTTGTCTTGTCTTATTCAATCTGCGGAGGTCTGGTGGCAGGACATTACAAAGCACAGGTAGCCAGTTGGTCTCTGTTGGTCTTAATGTGCCACTGATTTTTCTCATGGATTCATTTAGCTGCACATCGATCTTTCCCACATGTGCACTATGTGCCCACACAGGTGAGCAGTATTCAGCCACACTGTACACCAAGGCAAGACTGGATGTTCGCAGCGTTCCCACATTGCAACCCCAGGTTGTTCCAGCCAGTTTGCTTATAATATTGTTTCTGGTCTTTAACTTGTCTCTTACACCCTCCAAGTGATGGCGGTATGTTAGAGACCTATCAAGTCGCACACCTAGGTATCGAGGAGCTTCCTGATGTGTCAGTCTCTCTCCACAGAAAACAATATTTAGCCTTCTCCCTGCATCCCGATTACTGAGATGAAAAGCTGTTGTGACTGTCTTGGTTGGGTTGGGTTTCAGGTGCCATGCCTTGAAGTATTCTGCCAAATTTTCCAGATCTCTGTTGAGCGTAGTTTCCAATACCTCAAATGAGGAATCTTGTGCCACCAAGCCAATATCATCTGCATACACAAATTTCTGTGCTCCTGTGGTAGGGAGATCGGCGGTATACACATTAAAGAGCATCGGGGATAGCACGGAGCCTGAGGTAGTCCATTCTGTATTCTCCTCACAGAGCTTTCCATACCACCATGTGCCACCCTCAGCGTTCTATTCAATAGCAGGGATCGTATGAGGTTGACAGTTGCTCTACATTTCAATGTCCGTGTAAGTTTTAGCAGCAGTGCACTGTGCCAGACTGTGTCATAGGCCGAGCTAAGGTCAAGAAATACTGCCCCTGACTTCAGCTTCCTCTCAAAACCATGCTCTATGTAGGTTGTGATGGACAGCACTTGTTCTTCACAGCTACGGCCTTCCCTAAATCCTGCCTGTTCCTGTGGAAGAGACTCTTCTACTCTTCCAATAATCCTGGACAGCAGGACACGCTCAAAAAGCTTAAAGATGACAGATAGGAGTGATATTGGTCTGTAGCTCTTTGGGTCACTAGGCTCCTTTCCTGGCTTCAGAATGGCAACAACTTTTGCTCTCTTCCATACCACTGGTGTTCTGGATTTCTCCATAACAATTGTGAAGAGGTTAGTTAGCCAGTGTATGGCCTTGGGTCCCAGGTTCCTTATGAATTCAGGAAGGATGCCATCAACTCCAGCAGCTCTACCCAGCTTGATGTTTTTGATTGCAGCTAACACCTCACTATGGTTCACTGGACTCACAAAGCCAGATCTTTCAGTACATCTACGCAATTCTCTTCTCAGATGTCGCTTCATATGCAGTAAGTCTCTGTGTGGTACATTGATATCGCTAACCTCACATATGGTGTCAGCTATTACATCAGGTGAGACCGTTGCATGGGTTGTGCTCACTTTCGCTGCTCCCAGTCTTCTAAGAAGATTCCATGATTTTCTACTGGAATGAGTAAAATCCATGCTCTCCATTGCAGCCACCCATCTGCTGCGTCTCTCCTCATCCAGTTTTTGCATCAGCTGGTTGGCAGTCTCATCACTGTGTGAATTCCTGTATTCTTTGAGGAGGTCACTACACTCCTTACTCCAGCAGGGAATGTAACTCTTCCTATGACCTCTTGGCATTGATCTTTTAGCCGCCACATAAATCAGTTTGGTGAATCTATCATAATTCTCAATAGACACTGGGATTCTGCTAACAGTCTTTTCTATCACTTCTGTGAAATGGGCCCAGTCCGCTCTACGTAGATTCCATCTTGGCATTTCTCGATTTTGGATAGATGGCAGCACCAATCCAACTTCAATGACTGCGACACTATGCTGGGTTCTTGGAAAGCGGGATTCTATTGTTCTCTCAGTCATCAGTGGCCTACCATTCTCAGAGCATGTCACAAAACAGAGATCTGGTGATGATGTTGTTCTCCAGCGTGCAGAATGGAAAGTAGGGCTCTGTTTTGCATCAAAGACCAGGAAGCAGCCAGCTCCCTCCATCCACTGCTCTAACTCTGCTCCATCAGCATTGACATGACTGTACCCCCATAGTGGACTGTGTGAATTGAAATCTCCTGCATATATACATGGGTGTTCTGCAGCCGGTAATGGAGAAGTGCTCCACCTTTCTGAGGGAGGCTTGTAGACATTGAAAATTGTTGTGTGTCCATATTTTATCCCAATGGAATGACAGTTTCCATCCACAGCTGTACATAGCATGGCCTTGTCCTGGGTAATATATGTGGCAAGACCATGCTTGTCATGAAGAAGAAAATTAATCAAAGAATACCCTGGGATTTTTAGCCTGCTCTCGGCATTTGTAGCAACATGTGTCTCTTGAAGGAGTATTATATCTATTTTGAGGTCCCTCATCATCTCTCCACATATTTCAGCCTTTGATCTAGAAATTCCTTCAATGTTGAGCTGAGCAAATCTTAGATTATTATGCCTAATTTCAAGCAGAGTATTGTCATTATAATTTTGAGATAGCTGTGTTGAGCCCTGACAAGGGCTGTTTTGGCCCATTCGACCGGGAGACATTTGTGTCCGGTCAGCTTTTCTGAGGCTTACACCTTGGGGCACTTCAATTACTTTATGCAGTGACAATTAATAATTTCCCTGTGCTACATCGCCAATATCCAACCAATACCAATACCCCCGGGACGCAGAATGTTATTTATATTAGGAGCCGTTTGGTTGGTGTAAGAAAGAGGGTACAAAGAATGTTGGAAAAAGCAGGTGTGTGGAAAAGGGGGAAAAGGGTATGATAGGTGGGGGGGGGGGAAATAAGGAGGTTTCAAAACATCAACCTGGCTCTGGCAGATGTTATGCCGGTCCGCTATGGCGGTTATGTTCCGTTTTTGTTCACTTGACTTTAGCCTTTTCAAGTCAAGCTATCCAGCCGCACCGCGAGGAGGCACGCATCTTTCATATGATTTCTATCTTTTAGAGATGGTAGAGTAAGGTCACGTTCAGAAAGATGCCGGAACAAAGCGGCCGATTAAAATAATAAATTAAGTTTATTATCAATCTATCCAAATTTAAAAGTGTTTGTTTTATCTAATTTATATTTTCAGATTGTGATTATGTAGAAATTAAATGGACATAATCTATGTATAATATTTGGACAATTTGAAAGTAAATTAGGAAATTGAAGAAGTTTTGGGCAATAGCCTGTTTTTTTCTTTTCCAATCTTTGTATTGTTTGTGATAACCTAATAAATAAATTATTATTTATTGAGCTAGAAATCCTGTTTTTCAATGATTTTTTTAAAATTAACATGAAATATTTTGTTAATAAAATAATTATTAATTCTACATTTTTAAAAGCCAACCAGGCAACAGAGCAAAGCGAGAAAGAGATAGCGCTATCCACTTTGTTAAATGATAGACAAGGATAGCAATACTATTGCTAATCAAACACTGCCTTTATAACGTGGACCTCACTATAGGTGTGATCCGTGGTCTAGTGAATAGAGTGCTTGCGTAGCAGCATAGAGATCCCGGGTACAAACCCTCTAATTACCAAAAGTTTTTTAACCAGATCACTCCCGTGTTATCGGATGGGAACGTTAAAGTGTCGGTCCCGGCTGAAGTATGAACGTTGTAAGACCTATTGACGGATTAAATAATATTATTCAGGCGAGGTGGAACCTTCCCTCAAGGGTCTCCCTATCAACAAACCCATACGAATTTACTATTTTACAGTCTCCCCATCAACAAAAGCCATACGAATTTACTATTTTACAGTTGTCTTATAGAGATGGTATCCTTTCACACCAAAAAAGGGGAATTAGTCAATCGCATTGTCCAAAGAACTTAATCTGTATAATGGACCAAAGTGTTGAATATTTAAAGTTGATTGATGATAAAATATTCGACAGTATTATCGTCAAACATGAAAGCCCACAATAAGGGACGACTTGAGTCTCAAGTCAAAAGTAGGAACTCGATAAGCTTGTTCAAAAATAATTTCTAACCGATTTGGAACACACGATAAAAGAACCATATAAGTTTACATGAATAAACTTCTAATGGAAACTTGAGCATTTAGTGATTGGAAAAGTTATGTCATAACTTATTAATAACACTACCTATCTTATATATTATTTTATATGGTTTGGTTCACTTTCAATTACAGTACCTATTATAGTATTTTAATGTTTTCATCTATCGGATTTGGTGGCTCACTACAAAATATACCGCTATTCATTATTTTAGGTCTGTAAACAAAATAACTACGGTAATGCATTCTAAACAAAATTCAACTTCCACCTAAATTTCCAGCAATTTTCAAACGGAATTGAGGATATTAAGCCTACTAAAATTTACTTTATCCTCATTCGCCGACTATCATTCACCATGAACCATTTTTCCAAATAATGTTTATGTATCCTTTCAAACTATTTAAACAACAGCTTAAATTTACTGCAAGACATCCAATAAATCATAATAGTTTTATGAGGAAACTTTGGACATTAATCAATAATCTACAGTTACAATGTTCTAGGTTAAGTCTCCTTATTTGTATCTACAAGTTTCATGGTCTAGTTCATTCATTTTTTGATCGAAAAATAAAATTTTTGACACAGAATTCGACATTTTATTCTGATAGAATCGTATAGAATCATTAGATTTGTAATAATATTATGTATAAAACGTTAACAAAAAATGAAAAAACGCATACTGTGCGAGATTCTATTCTAGGAGCAAGTTAGTGTACTTGAGGACAAGGCTATGATGTTAGGTTATCAATAGAAAAATTCAGTTTACTCACGTCTTATCGAGTTAAATCCTTAATAAATAATCATTTGGTGAACACTTGACACAAATTATTGTAAACTAACTAATTTACTACACTTAACACTGTGATTCATCAGGATCATCACTGTTTTTTATAGAAACACATTCACACTCTAGCAGACACTCCTCAAAAACTCAAACGAGATGAATGTAAAAATCTCCAGAAATGGAAACTGAGAAACTCCGACCATGCTGCTAGTGGTGGCGAAAAATGAAACTAGGAAGGATGAAATCAAAATGGCCGACTTTTGGCGGTGTATTTGAATATCCGATCAATCAGAAGAATAAATTGTAGTTTTTTAACGAGCGTCAGCGAGTTCTCACTTTCGACTTACTGAAGGCCAAAATCTTTTTGAAACAGAAACAGAACACTCCCTGTTATTTTGTAGATACTGTGAGTTATATCAGTATTTACTAATTTTTTATTATATACATACATACTATACATTCATCTCAGTAGCTGAAGTAGGTAGATAATTGAACAAACGTTAGCAAGCTTTATTACTTACTGTAGTCGGTGCCCGTCTGTTTGTATGTTCTACAATAACAGAAAAATTGATCAGTCAGCTTCAAATATTGTGAACACGTATTCTCTGAACCTTTTTACAGATCAAGTTTGTTGAACAACAACTCACTCATTCGTCCTTTTTCAGGATAAAAACATTGTAAGTGCATAAGAAAAAAAATTGTTATGATTTATCATTTAGTTAGCTAAAGAATTCATTGCATGCAATAAATTACTACAGTTTTTCCATCCAATCATTCTGATCTGGATCTGAGCCAGCTGGTGAAAGGACAATAACGATGGAGGTATTACTCTTCTTACAATATAAATTTCTTCAAATTATTTTCGTTTCAAGAATCTGCATAAAAAAATATAAATATAATAAAACAAAGAAATATAAATAGGCAAAATAGCGATATTGTGGAAATGCTATTGAACACACCGACAGATACTGGTACATTATAATTATTATTAAACAAAATTACATCGGAAATATTATCAAGATTTTTGTTCAATTGTTGCTAAATTATGAGTAAGGTGGATTTGAATATATCATGTAATTTTCATATTCCAGTCAATAAAGAATGATCTCTTTTAAAGCCCGGACTGCTATTGAATTTCACCTCCTCTGAAAAAAAACTAGAAATCATTGGGTGATGTTCACTGTTCATGCTTCCAGTCTGCTAATAAAAACTCCCAAAGAACCAATAGTATTATTCTTCTGCCAAGCAAGCCAGAAATTCATTGGTTTCAAACAGGGTGTCCATTGTATCAGGCTCAGAAAATTCCCCTAAATTTCCCTTATATATATACAGTGTGTTCTGAAGAAAGGTGCCCATAAGTCAGGGTGTGATTCCTCTCATCAAAAGAAGAAAACAAATTTTCAATTAACATAGGTCCGAAAATGCTTGGATACCAAGTTATACAGAGTGGAAGATTTCATCTGAATTTCTGTGCCCCTGCTGAAACGAAGCCCTACGGGTATTTGTTGGCTGTTAATTAAGATGTACAATTTAGATAGACAAAATCTGTTAAACTCTCTATTTTTCATGCGTTTTGTATGTAATTAAGGATTATTTTTTTAAGTTTGCATTTGTCTAGACTTATTCTAGATCTTTTATTATTTGTCTTATTCTAGATCTTTTATTATTTGTCTTATTCTAGATCTATTATTATTTGTCTAGACTTATTCTACATCTTTCTCTTAGAAACTAAATTTTCTACAAGTTCTGTAATAAAATATTTCATGTTTATTGTACATTTAGCATAGTAAATCTGCTTCAAACCTTAAAGAAACTTGTTTTTCGGGACCAAGCTTCGCTTATTCCGTCACATATCTTAAAAATACTATAGCTAAAGGTCTGGAAACGGTTTTATTGAATTTCTCAGTTCATTTTACATAAAGTACGCTAAATTGTACATCGAAATTAACAACCAAAAAATACCTGTAGGGCTTCGTTTCGGCAGGGGAACTGAAATTCAGACGAAATCTCTCGCCCTATACCGTATAACTTGGTAACCAAGCATTTTCGGACCTATGTTAATTAGAATTTTTTTTCTTCTTCTGATGAGAGGAATCATGGGCACCTTTATGGGCACCTTTTTTCAGAACACTCTGTATATCACGACTTTCCCCACCGGTTAAAACAATTGATTAATAAAAAGAATATAAAAACTTGTAGTACCCTTTATTAAAAACTTTAAAATATTTCAACTAAAATGTTTCATTTCCTTTTTATATATGCAGCATGCATAGGTATGCAGGTAACATTTTTTCATTCAATTGGTTCTTCGCATGTAACATGTTTTGTGAATATGGTTACCATGAACTGTGACTGGAGCTGATAATGGCAGAAAACAGTTCAACTATATTATTAGTATAGCACCTGAAACCGTAAATATCGAAAAGTGAAACAAAAAAAAAACCACAGCCTCGATTTTAATCTTTAATAGCTCAAATTGTTCGTTAGGATGTGTAGAAAAAACGCTATAAGTTTTCAGGGCGGGGAAAATTGAATTTAACCCTTTAAGGGTTAAAAAAGGGGTAAAAATGGGTAAAATAAAAAAAAGTTATAAAATTTCAAAAAAAAAAAATGCGAAAATAATTTAATTAAAGGCCCAAATTTTTTTGAAATATTGAAAATTAGTTAAATACCAATGTGAGATACAAAATGAGCCCAACGTAAGGGTTAAAAAGGGCACATTTATGGGCAACATTTGGTAACTTTCGTTATATTTCAATAAAATTTTTACTGCGTGTGTTTAAAAGGGCAGCGATTTAAAAAATGAATTGAAATGTTTGAAACTTATATATTCCATCATCCAAAACCCAAAGGGCAGCCCTTAAGGGCAAAATGTGTATGTAGCGTTAAATTATCATAAAAATTTATTTGAATGTTGTTTTAATGGGAAGCAACTTAAAGAATTAGAACAAAAATTTTATAAATTTAATTTTCCCTGCAATTTTATGGGTCAAAGGGCAACCCTTAAGGGCAAAAGTGCTAAATTGCATTCGATTTTCATGAATTTTTTTTTATTTTAAAGGGTACTGATATAGGCCTAAAAAATAATTTGAAACAATAATTAATGAAACCAAAGTACACTTTATTAATAAATAAAATATTTTTACAATTTTTTTAAATTGTAAATTTTTTAGGAACACGTGGACAGTAATGTACATAAATGTGTATAATTTGAAAAAGCAAGTACAAATTGCTGAAAATCTTACCTTATTAAGGCTCTAATAATAAAAATGTAGAATTCTTCGAAATATTTAGTTGTTTTTTATTAAAAGAATAATTATTTAATGCAAGCACATACAATTTCATACACAACAGAGAACGACTTGAAACACAACTATTTTTTATTATACGTTACCAAAACACGGTATTAACGAACCACGGTACAAAACCTTGAGTAAATTACCGCGTTTGAAATTTTTTTTCCCCACTGCGCAAGTATCCAACAACAATAGAAATCCAGACTCCTCTCTAGCGAACACGTTCTATGATCGGCATCATAGCAGGGCGCCGAAGATAAAATACTTGTTTTTTTATAACGAAAGAGAAGTAAAAACAACATTTTTATGTTGAAAATTTATTTATAAAAAATTACTTGTCGTTAGTATTTTTGTTTTTCAATAAAAGACTTCTCAGCTTAAAATTAATGGACAAAATTGGAGCAATTAAAATTTAATTTAGGGCTAAAAATGGCCATGTTATAAGATACGCGGGTCCTACACGGGGAAAAAAAGTTTCGGAAAACTCGTGGAAATGGCGGCAAACATATGTGTAATTTTATTGTATACTGAATACATTTCCCACTCTTATTTTCTCTGGAAAACTGTAACATTCGTTGAAAAAATGCACGTTTCGAATTACATAAAATTGTCTGGATCAAAAAGTGTACTTAGCAAGTACATCAAAATTTGTGTGAGTATGTGAAATTATATGTTTAAGCACCTGCTATTTGGATTTTCAGTTCGGAAATTTCCCTCGCTTTCCACAGGCCATTTTCTTCCGGTCTCAAATTGAAGCAAATTTAAATATTTAAAAAAAAGATCCTTACAATTTTTTGTGTACAAATTGCCATTTCTGAGAAAATTGGGGGTAAAGAGTGAAAAATGAGAGTTGTCAGTGACAGCGCCATCTTTGATGAACTGTAACTATTTTCCCAATAGCCGCAAAAAAAGCTGATTTTTTTCCAGTTTCAATTAGCTTTCTTTTAAGCCATTAAACTTCATTTTCTGACGTGTACTTTTCGATTTATTAAGGGAAAACCGTGGATTTGAGTGGTGAAAATTCAAATTTTCAAACCGCTGTAACTCCAAGGGAAAGCATTTTCAGGAAAAGTCGTAAGGAAGTTTTTTTCTTCAAATAATATGTAAAATACGATTCCGTTATTTTTTTTTATTTTCCGGCTATGGCCTACGGGGGGGGGGGTTACCGCCCCACGGGGGGGAGAGTCCCCACCCTTAAAATATATAGTGAATACTTAAAACATACTAACAAAACATTTTAACTACAAAAAGTTTTAAATAAACCTGAGAAAATTTTATGCAAGGTCTAAAACTTCAGGTGCTATACTATATGTAACTACTCAAAAAAGAAACGTCAATCTATTTGATAATCATATAATTTTAATAATCCAATCATTATCATCACAAATGATTTCATTTAATTGCACTATCATAAGCATGTTCTTACTTTTGACTTACTGAATGCCAAAGTCGTTGTTCTCCTGTTTGTATGTTCTACAATAACTTAAGAGAGCATTAATCAATCAGGTATAACAAATAACATTGAATGTGACTGAGAAAAAAATGTGTTGTGATTCATCATTTAGTCAGCTAAAGAATTCATTGCATGCAATTACAACAGTTTTTCCATCCATTCATCCATGAAAATCAGATGAGGTTATTTGGAAGCTATCACACAGACAGACCTTCTTGCACTGACACATGATCAATGTGTTGTTTCGGTCATTCATTTTCTATTGGAACTCTGTATGGAAATCACATGACCACCTTCTCATTTGAAAAATGAATTTAGATTCATATGGGGGACAAAGATGTTGGAGGGACAGAGTGATTTTCCATTTCAAATGGGATCTCCAATGAAACCTACTGTCAAATTGTATTTGTAAAAGAAATATTTAGCTATTTCCATAATTTTCACCAACTCTGTATAATTGAAAGTTGCAGGTTTTAAAGATGGAATACAAAATTTCTTGAGGGAGTTGTCCAATCCAGGGGGTCATCAGTATTTTAGTATTTCATTTTAATTAATAATTAAGTCAATTTGCTCCTAACAAAATCATGCATTTTGCATTTTAAAAACAATATTCTAGCTCAGATAATATGTGAATTCAGGTTTCCAATTTTTTAATAATGAAATTTTAATATTAAATGCATCAATTATTCATCTATTTATCATTGAAAATTGTTCTTATTCTTGTAACCTAAGGATTATGATTCATAAGGCATTGGGACAAGACAGACATATGGGAGGCTAACTTCAAAAAGAGTTTAAACTTTCAATTGAATCTAAAAATCAACAATTCAGTTTGTAGTATTTTGCTAAATACTATAATTCTGTAGGAGGAATTATTTTTACAATTCTAATTACTAATAACACATCATGTTATGTTCAATTCAATCTACAATGTTAACAGGTAAAAATAATAAAAATGAAAATTGGTGAACTAGAACCCCATAAATGGTGATTTTGCAATGCATCATGGGATTGTGTCATGACCTGTATTATAGACCTTTTGGAATTGAAATCAGCCATTGAGGAGGCAAGCTGGAAGATTATCTCTACTATACTCTTCTTTTTACCACCTATATCATTGAGATCAGGGGCACGTCAGGTAAGGTAGGAGGGTTAGGTCAGGGTGTTAGTAAAGGATCTGTTGAGTGCTTACAGCTCCATTAATTCTTGTACTGAATACAGAGGGTTCTCAGGCAGATACTTTTTGAATTATTGGTTTTGAGATTCAATCTGTTTGAGGTCATCCGGAAAGCACTTGAAAAATTTACACCCTGAAGATTCTGGTTGTTTTTGTAGTCTGTTGTAGGGAATTTTCAAAATCATTTTTTCTTCTTGTGTTGTGCTCGTGGATATTTCTTCTTCGTGGCTTGTCTGGTTTGAATTTTTTTATATGCATGATTGTTTTAAGAATATATAGGGATGTTACAGTGAGGATCCTATCCTGTATGAAGAAGTATGGTTTGCAGTGTTTATCTTATGATGAATTATTTTATTTTGGAGAATTATAACTTGCACAATGTAGGTCTGCGGGGCTCCCCATGCTATTATTCCATAGCCCATGTGTGATGCAAATAGCGAGTAGTAAGCTATCAGAGCAGTTTTTGTCAGCTATTGCCTTTATACGTTTGATGGCATAGAGGGCTGAGGATAGTTTACCTACCAACTTTCCAATGTGTTTGTCCCATGTCAGGTGTGCATCAAGTGTGATTCCCAAAAATCGAGCTGTATCTGTCACCTCTTCATCGGTATTTAGTTGGTTTTCGGTTGCATTTGCTGATCTTGAATTGAAGTTCATTACTTTACTTTTGGAGGTGTTTATATTAAGTTTTAGGTTTGTCAGGGCTGTTTTTGTTGAAGCTATGGTAGTATTATAATTTATTTGTAGTTCGTCCTGGTCTTTCCCATTTATGATTAAAATTGTGTCGTCAGAGAATAGAATACATTTAAAAAACATTGGAAGTTTTTTGGGCAAACCATATATGTAGATAAGAAATAATAATGGTCCCAGCACAAATCCCTGCGGTACTCTGTTTTTCATAGGTTGGGCTAGAGATCTGGTGGTCATGGTTTTGCCTTTGTTTTTGTATCTAAGCTAAAATTGTGACACCTTCAAGAGCCCATATCAGTGTGATGAACAATGTGAATATAATATTTTGAGATTGTTGAATGTTTGTTTTTTGTTTCATCCCTAAACATTTATAGTCCAGGCAATGAATGCTCTAAATAGGGTACAATGAAAATGTATGAAAGACTATTTTTGACCCCACAGCTCTGTTTAGGGTAGTAAGTTGATAAACATACATCAAAAGTCTCCACTCCTACCCACTATTCTAAGGGGGGTGGGAGTGGTTAAAACTTAAAAGGTAAATTTTTTCAGGTTTTCGCATATATCTTGAAAAGTATGTGACTTATGGACATGACTATTCTATACAAGACTAGCCATTGTAAGGGCCAGTTTCCGAACTTGGGATCTAGCTAAGTTTTAGACTTTAACTGCTGGAGTCAGAAAATTGGCTTTCCAAAAGAGGTGTATTCATAATACAAGTTTCAATTGACTCAAATTAAAAAAAATCTACAAAATGAGATGAAGAGAAAATAGTTTAAAGTTTCAGTTATTTTGAAATATTTGGGAATGTTTAATTTCGACAAGGAAAAACGTTTCCAATTCTATAAATGAGAAAAAAATTATCATAGAAACTACAACTATGCCCAGATGAGGAAAGCCGATTTTCTGACTCCAGCTGTTTAAAGTCTAAAACTTATCAAAATCGCGAGCTCTGAAAATAGTCCCAAAAATGCTTAGCTAAGAGTTATTTCTCCTGTATGTGTTCTGGTATGTATTTTCTAAGTACCTAAATGAGCACTTTTGTATTCACAAAACTTGCAGCTGGATGGTTTTTCTCCAGTATGTGTTCTGATATGTTTTTTCAAATTACCTAACACAGAGCTTTTGTAGTCACAAAACTTACAGTCAAAAGGTTTTTCCCCAGTGTGTGTTCTGATATGTGCTTTCAAAGTATCTAACCGAGCACTTTTGAAGGTTTTTCTCCAGAATGTGTTCTGGTTTGTGTTTTCAAATGATCTAACCTAGCACTTTTGAAATCACAAAATTCGCAGCTGAAAGGTTTTTCTCCAGTATGTGTTCTGATATGTTTTTTCAAACCACCTAACACAGAACTTTTGTAGTCACAAAACTTACAACCAAAAGGTTTTTCCCCAGTGTGTGTTCTGATATGTGTTTTCAAATGATCTAACCTAGCACTTTTGAAATCACAAAATTCGCAGCTGTAAGGTTTTTCTCCAGTATGTGTTCTGATATGTTTTTTCAAACCACCTAACACAGAACTTTTGTAGTCACAAAACTTACAGCCAAAAGGTTTTTCTCCAGTATGTGTTCTGATATGTGTTTTCAAATGACCTAACGTAGCACTTTTGTAGCCACAAAACTCGCAGCTGAAAGGTTTTTCCCCAGTGTGTTTTCCAATATGTATCTTCAAATGACTGAACCATGGGGTCTTATAGCTACAGTGAGTGCAGCTGTAGAGCTTGGTCTTTTTGCCAGCCACAGATGACTCAATGCACTTTTCCACTGGAGAGATTGAATGCTCATTCAGTCCACCCACTTCTGTTGCATAGTCTCGGCCAGATGTGCTGCAGTTTGTAGGCCACTTCTCTGGTTCGCTCTTCACTGCACTTCCTTCAGCCTCTTGCTCGTCTGCAATCACCAATAATGCAACTTGTAAATTATAAAAACAGAATATTATATAGTGACATTCACGTTATGAAGTGAGTGGAAATGATAGGAGAATGATCCGACACAACTTTGAGTCACAACCGCCTTCTTTTGTAGGTAACTCTGAGTCAAGTCCTCTCAGCATATCTGATATAATATTAAATGTTGATTATTGCTAATAATGCATTTACAATGTATATCTTATTTGTCAAGATCATGATTCAATAATACATTTTGTAATTGTTATAAAGTATTCTGATGGTTCATTATATTTCTTTATAGCTAGCTAATGGTGATAATTCTCCATAGTGATGATGGATTGGTTATCAGAGGTAATTGATGAAATTGAAGAAGTAAAATTTGTAACAAAAATTAGACAAACATCATTAGATTGATACATCCAATTTTATGGAATATTCTAAACACATTACATCTAACACACCACACATTTGTTCTGTACATGTGCATGGTTGACATGTGGCAGACAGCCCATTCAGGAGTAGCATTTATACAGGAGTTCCACTCCCAAACATCAAACCACTTCATGTGAGAAAGCTGGCCACAATCTAGTCACCCGAGCAAGGAGTGTAGAAACCCTGGTCAATCAAGAATCGGTTAGTAAAAGAATTCATCTCACCATATGCCTCCTCTTTGATGAAGATCATGTTGTAGCCAGGGATTAGATAATGTTGTTGGCTGCAATCATCTTCCACTGCAGCTGGTTGCTGGCTGCTATCATCCTCCTCCTCCTCCTTTTTAACAGTAACAGTCGCCATCTGCAACACATACACATTCACAATCAATGGCAGGACTATTATTATTATTATAGACTACATTATTCACAATGGTTTACGAGATGGATAATTTTAGATGACTAGCAGACTGTATTGTAGAAGGGACTTCATAGGTCCTTGCTGTTTTTACAATCATCTCCTTGACTGTCTCCACCTTGACGGTCTCTATGAAGGTCGGCTCCTGATGAAGTATGGAGCATTGAAAGCATTTGATAGTTTCTATGTAACAACTAATACTGATAAAAGTAAGATAAGTCTGGTTTATAATTTTGGTGAGAGGGTTGATGTTATGATATCTTATACAAAAATAGGAAATAGTATTAAAACATCTCTGCTTAGAAATAAAAAATATTTCTCTCTTGAAGAATGGAATCACCTGAATGTGTTACGGAATTCTAATTGTATAAGAGTTTTGTTTTCTGATAAAAACATTCCTATTTTCATATTAAATGATGGTGGAAATGGGGTACTTATTGATCTTTTGAATAGAATAAATTAATGATTGGAGTAAATTCAATTACCCTTTGATTATAGAAATTGATTCTTTTAACAATCTGGGTGTAACTTATTTTGATATTCCTGCGACTGAACTCTTGAGTACTGTCATAGGAGCTAGAGATTTGAAGTTTATTTTTTATTATCGAGGTTATTGTGAAATTAATTTTCTTAATATACCTAAGCTATCTGATAGTCCGGGAGTTGAGTACTCTGTGGGATTCTTTGAAGGTAATAATAAACGTGAAGCATTCATAAACTCTATGATTGAATTACGGACCCTACTTCAAAACACTGATAACGAAAATGCTAAAATATATAAAAATATTCTTCTTAGGGTCACGCATAGAAACATGTCAATATCAGGTGATGAACTAATAAGCGTCCTGAATAACAATATGAACATCTATGATAATAATTTGAAAATATTCCTATTCAAAACAAACTCTAAATACCGAATGGGATATTGCTTGGAGCAGGGTTGAAGTTACGTAGAATTTCAAGAGGATACTTTAAAATTCTCTACTAAAGAACGATATGTTTTAGTCACACGTAATACTACACTTATGCTAAATAGCGAATTAATAAAAACTATAAATAGAATAACTCTTCGTGAGTGTAAACTTCCTAAAATAAAATGGTATGTCGGTGTTCCCGGCTGTGGTAAATCTTACTTTATAGTCTCGCATCATGAGCCTGGCAAGGATCTAGTACTCACTCAAACACGGGCAGGTATTAAAGCAATCCGTGAAACTGTCATTGAAAGGTATGGTCGAAAACATTGTAATCGTCTTAGGCTTCATTACAGGACAGTTGGCTCATATATAATAAATCATAATCAGATTAAAACATACGATAGAGTTTTTATTGATGAAGCTCTACTTATGCATGCGGGTTACATCGGTTTTATTACTAACTTGAGTAAGGTCTCAGAAATTTCGCAGAAGCTTGTTTTGGAATCGTTGGATGATGTCAATATTGCTCTCTGCTGTACAGCCCAACAGTTGTGCACCATACAACCAGACAGGACTCAGTATTCGTTTGTAGAGTAGAATTTTATTGTAGGTTGATAAGCTTGAATTCCTTCCTATCAGCCAATACATCCTACTATACTTGTAGTTGAGCTCATCCCTCTTTTTCTTGACATGGCTTTTCTACCGAAGTTGGCATCCACACTAATGCCAAGATATTTTGCCTCGTTTGCATATAGAATCACGTGGTTGTTGATTCTGACTGGTATGTAATCATGAGGTCTATTTGCAGAGGTCACATGCACAGACTTCTTCTCATTCAATTCAATTCTCCAGTCTATGGTCCATTTTTTAATTTTTGTGAGACTTACTTGAATTTTCCTTGTTGCTTCTTCATTGCTGTCTCCTGGAGCTAGGACTGCTGTGTCGTCAGCAAACGTGGCAATGATGTTTTCTTCTGGTACAGGAATATCATTTGTGTAAAGAAGATAGAGAATGGGCCCCAAAACACTTCCTTGGGGCACTCCTGCTTCAATTTTCGATAACTTTGAGCTATCTTCTTGTTTCACCCTGAAGTACCTGTTTGATAGGTAGTTGAATGCTTACTTCTAAACCCAAATTGATGATCGGGACGATCTGGACCAAAAATTTCTATTGCAATTCGTTTCTGTTAATTATATATCTACATTGTAGAAAACGTTCTGGCAAAGTTGTGAAGCTGGAAGAAGATAGCACTATCTGCATTGTGTGACGTTATTCTTTATATTTAAATAACGAGTAGCCTCCTGCTTGGCATCAGTCGGTAGAGCATGAAATATTTGATATAATTATAAAATTAGGTCGTGGTTTTTTAATAGAATACAGTCTCATAAAAATCTTTATAGGCCCAGATATGAGCTTCCCCTATAACTCTTGTAATTCATTAAAAAATAAATATATATAAATACGATACTTATACTATAGTGTTGAGGAATTAAAATAAATTGCACACCATAAACAATTTGATACATATATTAACAAATAATGCAAAAAATAGATCGAGGCAAAAATGTATAAAGAGCGATAAAAATATAATATAAAATAAAAATGGAACAATAATTGAAATCAGTAAAATATCACAGGCTAAACTTTATACTCTAGATTTATGGCACGAACCATTACCATGTACCTTTATCTTAAAATCATATGCATCCTTTTGCATGTAGCTGCGATATGAGCTTGCTAATACTTGTCGACTTGGACAATTCAATTAAAAATAGGTTCTTTAAGATCAACTTGATAAATTGGCAACTAATAATCCAAATATATATATATATATATTAAATTCTCTAGTACTTAGTAGATTTCTTTGTATTGAATATATATTTTATCTCAGGGTGCAAGATTCGGCACCTGATGGAATAGGTAGAGCAATTCATCTAGTGAATTAGAGCTATAACAAACTATCGCAAATTATATTGCAAAAATTAAAGATCATATGAATATGTGTTAATAGCCTAGATTTTATACTTCTTTGGTTCAATAGAATTTTCTGAAATGTATTGGTTCATTTACTCCTTTAATAAAATACCTTTAATACTATATTTACTTGCGCAAGTATTTTTTATTAAATTCTTAATTTATAATAAAACCCTTTCGACGAGCTAGCTTTGATTATTAGATAAATTCAAAGCACTAGGGCGCCCATCACTAATTCAATATTTCTCACTCACGTGTCGAAAATCTTCTTATAAGCCGCCGATGTCGATCCAACTCCTGGTGGTCCTGGAATATGGTAGCCGGAATCGTCTCTTCCAAGGGGTTACAAAAATATTTGAAATTGAAAATGACTTCTGCTTTACAAGAGCATCACAAAGTCTTTTAAGAAATTTAATAATTTGATCTAACTTTAGCTTTTACAAGTTATAGCAAGGTATTACGCTCTAAAATATTTAGGGTCCTCTCATGGTGGCATTTGGCTGGCGAGTATAATTTATTCCTCCTTTCTCAATTTTACAATTCTTATTTCCGACTTTCAAATTAACATAAAATTTGAATATCTTAGTCCTCCGCCATTTAAGGTTCAAATAGATCGTACAAAAAATATCAAATTATTACTTAGGTTGTGTGTTTAATAATTTCTTTGCCTTCGGGCCATCTCTATAACATAGACTATACAATAATTTAACATAAATCCCAAACATTTATAGAAATATATATAAATATTTTTGAATTGGCATACTATTGCCGCCTATTAACTGCCATTGTGCTATTGGTGCATGCAAATTTGATTCAGTATTCATGCGCCTGGTACCTCCTATTTCCTGAATACACTTAATTATTTTTATTAGGTTTTTTAATTATGCTCTCTACATGCTAGTTAATATTCTATATACTAATATTTATTTCATGCTTCCTAATAGTTAGCCACGTGACCATGTGTTCTTTCAAATTGCATACCGTTTTGTTACAATAGAGCTCTGCCAAGGGGTTTGGTCAGATTCTACGTTGCTCGATTCGGTCGATCGTTAGGTCGCCGATCACTGAATGTATATACCTAACCTCAATCTTCAAAATATTTTATATAATAATATATTTATTAGCAACAAATTCTTTCAAATCCTTTTTAGGTTTTTTGTACCGTTTAGCCAGAACAAGCTGATGCTATCTAATCTTAATTGTTATCTATTTTGGCGATATTAGCCAGTTACTTTACTCAGACCTATTAATACTTCAGTTAGGGATTTTTATCTACCCAAATTTCCAATACTTTACAATTGTCAACACTGATAGTTACATCAATGTTAATCAAATATTATCATTATTACGTGGACCTCACTAGTCAGCTTGGGTAGATGTTAGGCTACCATAGGTGAGTCTAGAACTCAGCTTTACAAGATAAAATTGTACTACTGACTTGAAACGCTTATAGAAACCAAATCACTTGTATCGAATATGCAGATTATTAATTGCTCAAACGTGATTCAGACAAATATTCAATAGAAATATTATGCGTTGACAAACAAGTTGGCACAAGAAAATTGGTTTAGTCAAGTCTCAAGGAACGACTTCTTTTTAAATAAATTCAACTGCCTAACTCAAAAACTAGTGGCCACTAAGTCTATTACTTATGTGCCTTTTGTTTAATTTTGTTTGAGAGTTGAACTAAATTTTTTCGCCTTTGGTTTGAACGTGTTGGGATAGCATACTAAATTTACATTAATGATAGGTTATTTGAACAAACTAACTTCAACTCGGATTTTACTATTTTATTGTCTAATTTTCTATCCGACTATAATTTACATTGAAAAAAAAATTTTAAAATAGTTGAGATCGATTCAAATTTTTATATCACAGCCAGTCAGGGAAAAGTAGGAACAAGAACAGTGCAAGAAAATGTTCTTGTTAAAACTCATCTGGACTTTATCTGTATTACCAACCCAAGGAGAATATAAACATTTTATGAATTAATCATTCCATTTTTGGCGATTATAATATTCATTATTTTACTAGCCCATTGAATTCACAAATTGTCTTTATATTAACTAATACTATTATTATTTTCCAATTGATCATTTTGAATGGATCTGTGACATCATCAAGCTGACTGGACATACAGCCTTTGGCGGCCTATTCAAACTATTGATTATTAGCTTAGTGAGACGTTCTTTTCTAAACTGTTTCCTTACAACTGTCAGCCAGTTTTTGAATAATTTATAAAACAGAAACTCAGTAAACTTGTTAACTCCAATTTTGCATAAGGATTCTTAATTTACTGAGGATGATTGTGGGCCTTTTTCCATTTTTATTGATCAATTGATGATAATCTTGACAATAGAACAAATTTATTAAATTTGTAATACAATTCCTACAAAGGATAAAAAGCTCAAAGAGTATATTATAGAATATTAAAAGTGTTGATATTTTCAATAGCAAGTAACTATACAACTAGATTCGATCCATTTGTGCTTTCAACACTCTTGCAGAGCACATGCTCCTGAATGAATAAAAATTGGATATATATTGTGTGGAAAACATGTTTTCACTATGACTTATTGAGACATGAAAGACTTGAGATGAAATAATTGAAACAGATCATTCAAAAACTGGTAACAGATTCTCTATAGAATGGAAAACAACACAATCGAAAGACACTGAAGTCAAAAGTATTGTTGAAAGCCCACAGTGGAAATGTGTATGGTACACAACAGTTAACAAGATTGTACTTGACAACAAGAACTTACAAATAATCTCGAATACAGTTTATAAGGAAATGGGTATGACTTTCAAACGGACAAACTCCTCTTACCTGGTATGGACATAAGTTCTGTTGATTGCAGCCTTCAAACGAATCCTCCAACTTTACTGATACTACTTTGGCTATTCTACCACCTGAAATACAAGCAAGCACATGAGATTCACTCCAGAGTTGTGAGTAGAGTCAAGACAAAAATAAGTAAATTTATAAGATAAGGATATTTATGTAAGTCAAGAGAAAAGGCCGGAGAGAGAACATGAGAAGAGTGAAAAAGGTCAAGGAGAGGCAAAAGAGGAGGAGGAGTAGAAGGAGGAGGTGGAGGAGGATGATGTAGAGGGAGAAGGGGATGTGGTGAGAAAGGAAGGGGAGGTACAAGGAAAGGAGGAGGAGGATGAGTTAGAGGACCAGTAGGAAGATGAGGAGATAGGAAAGGAGTAAGATGTGGATGAGAAGAAGGAGGAAGAGAAAACAGTGGAAGAATATGAGGTGTAAGAGGATGAGGAGAAGGAGCAGGATTGATTGATTGATTGAGTACTTTATTTATGTAGATTACAATATATACTGGCTTATACACTTATATACAATAGCTTACAATACAGCAAAATCATAGATGAATTTACATAGTATAGACTAAGAAAATAATCATTGAACTGTATATGATATGAACAAGCAATTTGTAATATAATAAATATAGATAATTAAATTGTTATGCATCTACATAAATTGGCGGAGCTTTGGACATATCAATGTCCATTCTTCGGAAAGAATATTAAAAATATCCTCCCCACTAACTCTTTACCAAAACGTTAATTTTTCATTATTTAAACTAAGGATTTATTTATTCATGGAAATATTGTAAAAGAAAAAAATCTGGTGTGGTACACTCACACAACTTTCCTTGCTCATTGAACTGTAAGCCTCATTCTCAAACGAGAATAATTTAGGGGTCACAATAATTTAGGGGGGGGGGAATAAAATAGGGTCACATCATGCCAGTTGATAGGGCTTATAGATAGCTATCTATGATATGAATTTGAAGAAAATCGTTAAAGCCGTTTTCGAGAAAACCGTGAAAAACATGGTTTTTTCGTCATTATCCGCCATTTTTCTCAAGAATATTACAGAGCTCCTGAAATTATCCCAGAAATGAGACTCATGCCAGTTCATAGGGCTTATAAATAGCTATCCATGGTATAAATTTGAAGAAAATCGTTAGAGCCGTTTTCGAGAAAACCGTGAAAAACATGGTTTTTTCGTCATTATCCGCCATTTTTCTCAAGAATATTACAGAGCTCCTGAAATTTTCCCAGTAATGAGACTCATGCCAGTTGATAGGGCTTATAAATAGCTATCCATGGTATAAATTTGAAGAAAATCGTTAGAGCCGTTTTCGAGAAAAACGTGAAAAACATGGATTTTTAGTAATTATCCGCCATTTTTTCCGCCATCTTGAATTGAATTTTATTGAATTTCTTATTGTCGGATCCTCATGGTATAAGGACCTTAAGTTTAAAATTTCAAGTCAATCGGTTGATTAGGAATGGAGTTATCGTGTTCACAGACATACACACATACACACACACACATACACACACACACACACACACACAGACCAACACCAAAAAATCATGTTTTTGGACTCAGGGGGACTTGAAACGTATAGAAAACTTGAAATCAGGGTACCTTAATTTTTTTTGGAAAGCAATACTTTCCTTACCTATGGTAATAGGGCAAGGAAAGTAAAAACAGAAAATTGATAGAGTAAAATAATTATATAGGTAGATAAGATCAAATAATTGATTAATAAAATGAAGTAGGCTGAAAGTAGATCAGGGTTATCAACTTTCAGTAATATACAGCAGTATGCAGTGGATAAATGAAATAACATGAGTTTATATATATATATATATATATATATATATATATAGATATATATATATATAATTCGTTCTATAACAGGTTTAAAGGTTTATATTGGTGGAATGGGTGGGAGAGAGTACAATGAGGAGGAGATCCAAAGAAAAAAATAAAGAATAAAAAAAAAATCCAAAAAATACAAAGTAAAACTCAAAAACTAAGAATTGCATATATATTGTTGCGGTGAATCTATACACATTGTCAATTTGATAATATATTTAATAATGAAAAAATCTATTCCATGTCATATCAAATTTATAGAATTCTGGATTTATCATAATTAGCAATGAAACAAATATAAATATTGGTTCTGTTAGTGACCATGGTTAGATAAATTACATCATAGATATCTACTATGGAGAATATTGGGGATAAATAAGTGGCAAAATACGTTCCTATCATTTCCACTGATTTCATAGGGTGAATGTCACAACAGTGTTTGCAGACCCTCCTGTTAGCTGCTCTCATTTCAGGAGATTCCTAAATGGTGTCACAAAGTAAAATTGTGACTGTAAAATATTGCTAAATAATAATTGATATTATTGAAAGACACTCGGCTATCAGCAAAGCTGGCTGAACCCGGAGATAAAGAGGGTACCAATGGCGCACCATCTTTCGCACATGGAGATGATTCTTACCGCCTCTGGCGGTGGCGCAACTCCATCCCCTCTACTTTGGGAGAGTATATAAACGCCAGACAAGCCCCAGACCACAGCATTCCGCTTCCAACCTTCCTGCTCCTTGTACAGCGGCCCGTTGGCTGCCGTACGTCCCTGTCCTCCTCTCCTGGAACAGCGGCCCGTTGGCTGCTGTCCCTTTCCACCTATCCTCCCAGGGCACAGCGGCCCATTGGCTGCTGTCTCTTTCCACCTATCATCCAGGGCACAGCGGCCTGTTGGCTGCCATCCCTATCCTTCCATCCTCCCAGGACACAGCGGCCCATTGGCTGCCATCCCTTTCCACCTATCCTCCCAGGGCACAGCGGCCTGTTGGCTGCCGTCCCTATCCTTCCATCCTCCCAGGGCACAGCGCTTTCAACCAAGAGCTGCTGTCTGCAATTGCTAAGTATTGGTGGATGTTTTGAATTTTCTCTATTGAACTGCTAATATGGCTTTGATAAGTTGCTTTGTTGGATGATCTCGTACTTATTTCTCTTGCAGTCTTTCAAGAAATTAATAAATGATCTGTGGTCATCAATTGAACAGTATTTTCCTATATTGACGTTGATTGATGAATAAAGTCCAGAACAAATCTCAATCTATAATTGCAATCATTAGTTATTGATTAACAAATAAAATCCCGAATAAAATTCATTCACTAACGGAATTCTGGTGGGTTTATATTGTGCAAATTTCGGAATGGCATTAGACAAAAAGCGTATGATTGCAATGCTGGAAAAAATTAAAAATGAAATCAATGAGAATACACTCACAATTGTTAGGCAGGAGATTAGTGCCCTAAATATTGCATCGACGTTTGAGGAGCAGAATAGAAAAATCGATGAGGTGACCAAAGAAAATGAGCGGCTCAAGCGCAAAATACAACAGCAGCAGAGAGTTATTGAATCCATGCATCATGATAAAAATCTCATATTCTACGGAATGGAGGAGGAAGAGGGTGAGAGGCGTGAGAAGGTCTTGGAGAAAATTCTGGATATAAGTAACAGAGTATTGAAGGTCGAACTGAAAGAAAATGATATAGATTTTGTTAAACGTCTAGGAAAGACAGGTCCCGGTATAAGGCGCCCAATCATTATGTCCTTGGTATCAAGTATGAAAAGGCAAGATATTCTGAATAAAGGGGCGAATTTGAAAAATCTTAAGCTGTTTGTGTCTCCGGATTGTGATACGGAGACAAGGGAAAAGAAGAAGGTGATGTATTCAACTCAAAGGCGTCTGCGAGCCGTCTGCTATGAAGTCAAAGTAAGGGGAGTTGGACTTCTGATAAATGGAAAATATATCTCTGCAGATGACTTAACAGAAG
Organism: Nilaparvata lugens; assembly: GCF_014356525.2. Taxonomy (NCBI): domain Eukaryota; kingdom Metazoa; phylum Arthropoda; class Insecta; order Hemiptera; family Delphacidae; genus Nilaparvata; species Nilaparvata lugens. Next base: position 10,904,738 of record NC_052517.1, on the reverse strand, counting down.
AGACGGTCGATCAATATTTGGAGGAGCCTGACCAAGCAACACTCTCTGCAGCTCGTAAAAGAAAGAGGACTTCCCAACTGAAACAGAATCCACCTGCTTCGACATCTACCAGTACATCTAGGGCGTCTGAAGAAAGCATTGCCAAATTTTTTCATCCGCAACTCAAACAATAAAAGGAGAGTAGCATATAGGAATGGAAATAAGGATAAAGAGAGTGACATCATACGGGAAACAGATTTTGATTATATAGAGGTCGCTTCTTACAACGTAGCTGGAATTGCAAACAAGATTGATAATGTAGCATTTTTGAATTTTTTGAGAGAGAAAGAAATATTTTTGCTGTATGAAACGTTTTTACAATGTGAGAAGAAGTTTTATGAGTTTAAATGTAAGATGATAACTCACGATCTTGTTTGGGCTCCTGCAATCAGAACTGAGGCATTTGGTAGAGCAAGTGGAGGCTATGTATATGGAATTAAGAAGCAGGACAACTGTATGTACTCAGCTAGTTTCCACAAAATTACAGGGTACGATATAATAGAATTGGATATAGAGGCACAAAAATTGTGTATTATTCCAGACTACATAAATTGCAACAGGTGGATGGAGGATTTTGCAAGTCTATCAAGCCTGCTGACTGAATTGATTGAGTGCGACATTATGCTAATGGGTGACCTCAATGGGAGAATCAGTGACAAACAAATTCTACCAGAGGATATATTCGAAAATATTGATAGTGCTGTAAGCAGCAAAAGAGTCTCCAAAGACTCTGTTTTGAATTCAAATGGAAAGCGTCTATTGTCTATGTTTGATGATTTTGGGCTGATTGTTTTAAATGGCAGGTCGCAGAATGATGAGGAAGGAGAGCTGACTTATGTTGGAGCGAGAGGTTCATCTGTGATTGACTATTGCGCGGTCTTGGTCGATGCTCTTCCTGCAGTCCAGTCCTTTGTGGTTAGCCCGGAAATATTTTCAGACCATCTTCCAATTGTATCCACAATTAGATGCACACATGCAGAAAAGGAGGAGAGCTGTGTGATACCAATAAGAATGAAGCTGCAATGGAGGCCAGAGAGAGAAGTCATATATCAGAATACACTTGAATTAAGAGTAAACAATAGAGAACAATGGCTTGATGCAATAGAAGATTTAAGGTATTTGATTGACATGATATATGAATGTGCCCCTCCATCTCACTTCAATCAACAAATTGAAATAGACAGAAAACAACAATGGTTCGATTATGAATGTAAAAGGGCAAGAGAAGAAGTATTTGGACTGCTTAAGACTTACAGGAGAACTAATTCAGAGGTTGTGCGAGAGAGATATTTAGCAAGAGACAAAGAATTTAAACAACTTTGCTTGAATAAGAAGAGGAACTTTTGGCTCGATTTAACTGAGAGATTTAGAACAGTTCGAGAGTCTGGGCAGTTTTGGAGGCTTGTTTGATATTTCAAAAGGAGAAAATTCAGTGCAGGGACGAACATTTCATTGGAAGACTGGGTATGACATTTTGAGCACTTACTAAATCCTCAGATAGCAGCAGCGAAAATTTCATATGCTGAGCCTAAGATAATGGATGATATTCTTGATGCCCCAATTATGACACATGATGTGAAGAGAATTTTGGCAAAAGTTAAGCATGATAAGGCTCCGGGAGAAGACAGAATTGCTTATGAGTTCTATAAATATGCTCCACAAAACTTCCATGAGAAACTGGCCGATTGCTTCAACAGAGTTTTTGAATCCACACATATGCCCGAAAATTTCAAACAGTCAATCATTTATCCAATATTCAAGAAAGGCGATGTGAACGAAACAACTAATTACAGGGGAATATCATTTGTGAACTCCATAGGTAAGCTATATGCAGGGATTATGCTGGATAAGCTGGAAAAATGGATTCACCACAAGATTCTACGAGAATTCCAAGCAGGCTTCAGAAAGTCCTATTCAACAATTGACAATATTTTCAATATTATGAGCATTGTCCACATCCAACTAAATACAAAGGGGCAGAAAGTTTATGCATTCTTCGTAGATTACTCATCCGCATTTGATAGAATAGACAGACATTCTCTTTTGTATAAGCTTTCTGAGATTGGTGTGTCATCAAAAATGCTGAATGTGCTAAGAGATTTATATAATGGATCATCTGCTAGAGTATGGGGAAGTCAGGGACTCTCAAGAGATTTTGAAACAACCACAGGTGTAAAGCAAGGATGCCTATTGAGCCCGATTCTATTTGCATTGTTTATCAATGATTTAGAAGATTGCCTTGATGGAGGAATAAAGATAAAGAATGTATGTATCAAACTGCTGACGATATAGTGATGCTTGCTCCAGATAGGATAGGTCTGAAGAGAATGATAGCAAACCTTGAAGCATATTGTGTAAAATGGAACTTGCAGGTGAATCTGGCCAAGTCAAAAATAATTATTTTCAGAAAAGGTAGTAGGATAGGAAGACATGATGTGTGGAGATACAATAATGAAGTGATTGATGTAGTGAACAACTACAAATATCTGGGAATTGACCTGTCATCCAAGCTATCTCTTGCTAGTCACTTCAAAGAAAGATCATCTTCCGCAAAAATCACCCTGTACATGTTTCATCAGCTGCTGTCACAAAGCAATATATCATTCAAGGCTAAATGCAATGTGTTTGATGCGGTAACTAGGTCCACTCTGTGTTATGGAGCTGAAGTGTGGTGTGCAAGGATGTATGAAGATGTAGGAAAGGTGCAACGACTCTTCATTAAAAAAGCATTCAGCCTCCCTGTGTGGGCACCAGACTCTACCCTACTCTTGGAGACTGGATGTCTATCACTATTCTTGTATACGGTTAAATTGCATGTGAAATACATGAGAAGGTGCATGAAACTACCCATTGCCAGATATCCCAGATTATTGTTGGAGGAGATCACATGAATAGGGACTTTTGTTGTCAATGACTGGGATGTGCTTGAAAGGCAGCACGGCATCAATGCCGCGGAAATACTCTCTCAGAATGTCTCAATCAGCGGATGAAGGAGAGATTCATAATGGACAGCAAGATAAAGCGGCTAAGAAGTGAGCGCACCTCCCTTTACTGCAAGCTAGAGCTAGAAGGCACCAGTTACATCAGTGAGCAGGAAGACTTTGCACTAATCAAATGGCTCTTCAAGGCGCGAACAGAGCTGATCCAGTTGAACAGATACACGTTCAATCAGCCAGTGAAGCTGTGCTCCCTGTGCAACTGGACGGAAGAAGAGGATGTGATGCATTTTGTCGCCAGATGCCCCATACTACGCGAGATGCGGTGCGCTTACTTGAGGAGAGGCTAGCTGTTGAGAGAGGAGCTGAAGAGGTACCTGAATGGCAGTGACTGGAAAGATGTTAGCCGCTACTGTAGGGCTGCTTGGCAGTACAGGTATTCATTGATTCAGGAGTTCAATTTTTAAAGCTTTCTTAAAACGTATCTTCTTTTGTAGTAAAAATAATAATAATAAAAAAAAACTTCTCTGCCATATCGTTTAAATATAACTAATGTAGCATTGTTAACTTTTTGCAACTTAAAAAAGGGGAAAAATTATCTTTCTCCTCTCCCCCCGGACAGATCTTATCCATGGGGCGAATGCCAGTAATGTAATACTTATATAGAAATATTATTGTAACAAATTGTTGTATATTTGACCAATAAAGGCAATTATTATTATTATTATAAACGCCAGACAAGCCCCAGACCACAGCATTCTGCTCCCAACCTTCCTGCTCCTTGTACAGGGTACAGCGGCCCGTTGGCTGCCGTCCCTATCCTTCCATCCTCCCAGGGCACAGCGGCCCGTTGGCTGCCGTCCCTTTCCACCCATCCTCCCAGGGTTCAGCGACCCATTGGCTACCGTCCCTATCCTTCCATTCTCCCAGGGCACAGCAGCCCGTTGGCTGCCGTCCCTATCCTTCCATCCTCCCAGGGCACAGCAGCCCATTGGCTGCCGTCCCTATCCTTCCATCCTCCCAGGGCACGGCGGCCCGATGACTGTCGTCCCTTACCGTCTATCCTCTATGGGCACAGCGGCCCGTTGGCTGCCGTCCCTCCTGTCTATCCTTCCTCTTCCTACTATACTGGAGCAGAACCGAGGCCATAAGACCAATACAAAATTACCTCGAAGTGGTGTTATCAGAGTAGAGAGCGACCTTCACGCCATCAGAAGCACCAGGAGGTGCTGTCCACACCAGCTAAGGTTCAAAGAAGGAAGAAGAGGAACTTCGACTTGCCTCCTTTCCCCGTCCACATTACGACTGAGCTAAGTCGTCCAGGAGCAACACCTGGGTATCAATCACCCACCTCTGAAGGTACTCAGGGTGTACGTGATAATGTTTATTTATTTATTACAGAACAAAGAAGACTACAGACATAAGACCCAAAACAGTCTCCACTACAATTTTCAATCGTATTAAGCAAGTTATTAAAAAAAAAGAGATACAGTATATGCAATTTACAAATACATAAGAAAAATATGAGGAAAGCATAAGTAATTGAAAGTAATCCAAGTATAAGTAATAAATATGAGACAGTTCCTGTGATTGGTGCAGTTGAAGGCTACTTGAAACACACAGCTAATGCAAATTTAAGGAAAGAATGCAAATACAAGTTGAATTATGAATTACATACAACACATCAGCAATGTTATCACTATACTTACCACACACTTCTTTTTCAATGGCATTAGTCAACCTGGAATCTGATTCTCCACTCAATGAATTGTGCTCTGAGACTGGTGATTTGCTATCTGTTCTTTGGTCACATGTGGACATCTGCAATTAATTAAAATGGTACCAGTTACCAAAAACTTTTCAAAGTGGCTTCAACAATTATTGAAAACTTACACAATGAATAACTGAATGGGAATCAATTTTAGTAATGGGACTAATTTATTGATCATGAGATAATTAACAAATTTCAGGGACTCTGGCATGATCTAAAAACTGTACAATTCATACACTCTCATTCAGCCTTAACAATAATTATCAACAATAATAGGCTTGGACAAACAAAATATCACCTTGGAATTTAGAACTTGAAATCCCCATAAAATATCTTTAATTTCTACTTTTTCTCTACTATGCAACTTGGTAATTATGTACCCTAAATGGGATGAACAAGTCTATTTGAATTGAAATTTACACTATGAACAGAGACATTGTGAATTTTCTCCATATTAAAGTGAAATAAAAACGATATTGTCAGTATCACAAGATTATGTGGAATTATATGACACAATATTGCTTCATTGACAACTGATTCTCATAGTCTTATTCAGCCTTCAAGGATAATTCATGGTCGCTTCTGCCAATATCCATTGGAGCATTCAGGAATGCTTCAATTTCTTCCTTGATCTGAAATCCATTCAAAGTATACTCAAAAAAGTGGATAAAATTATTATATTTATCAGTAACCTCCAATCAGAGAACACCGCGAACAGTGAACACAGACTATGACTATCACAACATTGAAGATTGTTGAATGTAATTATTAGAAATATAAACGATTGTAAAGCTTAAATAATAAATTATATTAAATACTATAAAGAAACGATTAAATTTATGATTTATCTGTAATTTGAACAATATAGCCTGACCAACTGCATCAATTTTCGAGAATATGTTTTGAGACACTTCTACACTGAATAAAACAAGTCTAGATATGGACAAAATATCCATGTTCTGCAAAATTGTATGTTTTCATGCAAGCTCACTTGACTGCTTAGTATATTCAATTTGTCAAGACTGTCAATACAGATTTGTCAAATTTTACCTATTATAAGCTATTCAGTAAATTGGTTTAGATGTTAAGATTAAAACTTTGGTCAGCTTATAAACAAGCTTTTTAGTCCCAAGTCCAAACTTGTTTTACCTATAATAGAGTATAATCTTGAATTAGGTACAACATTATTAGTGTGGTATTGGTGATGTTGAAATGACCAGTTCATACTTCATATTGTGTGGATCATTACATTTTCCAGAGCCATCTTGTTGAACTTTGCGTATTTATGGGTTCATTAATTTTTTTTCGCCCCACTTGGATGTAATGAGCTGGTTTACGTGCATCATATGGAGGCTGAAAGTGATTGTTTTCTGGCCAGGCCGGTAAAATTTTTACGGCCCTAGGGCTGTAAAATAACCTTGAAGTCAGCTGATTCTGATTTGATGTGAACGTGTTTACAAAATAGTTTATGAAATGGAATAAGTTTATGCTTCTAGAATTGAATAAAGTATTTTGCAATAAGATACTATCATTTTATTTGGATGAATGAAATACAAATGAGATATTATAAACTATTCAAATTCAATTTTCAGAGTATAATAGAATCTAACCTCAAACCTCCTAGTACTGTGTTTATCACAGAACATAGTGGATAAACGGAATCATTTTATGTTTTTAGAATTCAATAAAGTATTCTGCAATAATATACTATCATTCTATTTGGATGAATAAAATACAGATAAGATATGTATTATTATAAACTATTCAAATAATTCGATTTTCAGAGTAGGATAGAACTTCTAACCTAAACTTCCATTGACATTCAGATTGGCCAAATTTCAAGTGTGCTAAAACAGCTGATCAAAAACTTTTCATTATTTGTGTTTATCATTCAATAATTAAAACATTTATAATAATATCATCTTATTGTCATTTGGAAGAATAAAAAGTTTAAACTCAACCTCTTACATAATTGAACATAATCTTTTAGGTTATTTAGACAAATCAGAATAAAAAATAAAAATAATTGGACAATTTCCTGATATTCAGATTACCTCAGATTTGCTAGAGCTATGACCTTCCACTTTTGCTTTTGGAAGTGCTTATAATAGACAATAAATTATTTTCATATATATATTGTTTATTTTTCTGTGTGGCGAAAAATAACGTTCTCACCATGGGCAAAAATGTTTTTTCGCCCCACTTGGATGTAATGAGCTGGTTTTCGTGCGTCATATGGAGGCCGAAAATGATTGTTTTCTGACCAGGCCGGTAAAAGTTTTACGGCCCTAGGGCTGTAAAATAACCTTGAAGTCAGCTGATTCTGATTTGATGTGAACGTGTTTACAAAATGGTTTATGAAACGGAATCCGTTTATGCTTCTAGAATTGAATAAAGTATTTTGCAATAAGATACTATCATTCTATTGGATAAATGAAATAAGATATTATAAACTATTCAAATTCAATTTTCAGAGTATAATAGAATCTAACCTCAAACCTGCTTTTAATCGTACTGCGTTTAATCGTTTATCACGAAACCTGGTGGATAATTTTCGAACTACTTGGGCAATATCCATGGTGCTGAACGTTTTTACAAATAGTTTATGTAACGGAATCAGTTTATGCTTCTAGAATTGAATAAAGTATTCTGAACGGAATCAGTTTATGCTTCTAGAATTGAATAAAGTATTCAGCAAAATAATACTATCATTTTATTTGGATGAATGAAATACAGATAAGATATAAATATTATAAATTATTCAAATTCGATTTTCAGAGTAGGATAGAACTTCTAACCTAAACTTCCGAAGTCAATGACAACAAGCATTGTTGACGTTGACATTCAGATTGGCCAAATTTCAAGTGTGCTAAAACAGCTGATCAAAAAACTTTTCATTATTTGTGTTTATTATTCAAGAATCAAAACATTCATAATAATATCATCTTATTGTCATTTGGAAGAATAAAAAGTATAAACTCAACCTCTTACATAATTGAACATAATCTTTTAGGTTATTTATACAAATCAGAATAAAAAATAAAAATACTTGGACAATTTCCTGATATTCAGATTACCTCAGATTTGCTAGAGCTATGACCTTCCTGTTTTGCTTTCGGAAGTGCCTAATAAACAATTATTCTCATATTTATATTGTTTATTTTTCTGTGTGGCGAAAAATAACGTTCTCACCATGGGCAAAAATGTTTTTCCAGCTCTCAATCTTTTCTAGTCCTCGGCCTACGGCCTCGGACTTCAAAAACCGATTTCGAGCAGAAAAAGTCTCATTTTCGGCCCTAGGTGCGAAATATACTATTTCGCCCCACTTGGATGTAATGAGCTGGTTTTCGTGCGTCATATAGAGGCTGAAAATGATTGTTTTCTGACCAGGCCAGCAAAAGTTTTACGGCCTTAGGGCTGTAAAATAACCTTGAAGTCAGCTGATTCTGATTTGATGTGAACGTGTTTACAAAATGGTTTATGAAACAGAATCAGTTTTTGCTTCTAGAATTGAATAAAATATTCTGCAATAAGATACTATCATTTTATTTGGATTAATGAAATACAAATAAGATATTATAAACTATACAGATTCGATTTTCAGAGTAGGATAGGACTTCTAACCTCAACTTCCCCAGTCGACGATAACAAGCATTGTTGACATCCAGATTGTCCAATTTTTTAGGATAACATAATTTTTCAGGTTATTTAAACAAATCAGAATAAAAAATAAAAATACTTGGACAATTTCCTGATATCCAGATTACCTTAGGTTTGCTAGAGCTATGACCTTCCACTTTTGCTTTCGGAAATGCTCGATAAACAATTATTATTCTCATATAATATATTGTTTATTTTTCTGTGTGGCGAAAAATGGCGTTCGCACCACGGGCAAAAATGTTTTTCCAGCTCTCAATCTTTTCTAGTCCTCGGCCTTGAAAACCGATTTCGAGCAGAAAAAGTCTCATTTTCAGCCCTAGGTGCGAAACATACTATTTCTGACGAAATCTATCCAGCATAAGCCATAAGGCAAGGCTGGTTAATGTTTGAATGAATTGAACATGCTTTTATAAATCGATTGAACATTTTACATGCTCTAATGAGTATTACTTGAGTATGAATTATGTTGTAATTGCTCTAGAACATTAATTCAATATTAGTTAGAATATAAATTATTATAATCCTAAATTAATGCTGTAATGTATTTTTGAAATAGGTCCAACTGAGTTCTAGGTTATGTTAGTCTATTAATATTCAATGCAATTTTCAAGTAGGCTACTACTTTTGACTCCATTCTAGTATTTTTTATCCAAATGAATATTGTGCTAAAATAAAATAAACTACCAAACTATAATAATATTAGATTGCACCACCAGCCAACGAGCCAAGATTAGCAAAATCACTTGGACACTACAGAACAGATTATAATTATATGGAAAGGTATCTTCCAATCTAAACATGCATTTTACATGGTACCAAGACCAACTTCAGTGCACTGAGACCGCCATCTTTGTAGAAATCAAGTTTACCGCTAATTTAAAAACACAAATCCAAGAATGGCTCTACTTCTTGTTCCAATATTTTAAATACATACGGTACCATGGAATCACTTGAAATGAATCAATTCAAATCAATACATCATGATTATCTAATAATAATTCTTGTGATATTATAAAGGTGTAATGTTGATTAATTCGGTGGTTGGAAAAACTTTTATAAATACAATTCTGATACAAGCTACTTTTTGACAAGGTGACAAAGCTGGATAGCTGATGTAATAGAACAGAGACAACTTATTTGTGAGTAAGTATTCCTTTATAATTTAAAGTGATTTAATAATAAACAGAAATAGTTTAAATATTGCACTTACTTCTATAGAAATATAATTGAAACTTGAACAGAAAAATAAACTGAAAATTTTTCAAAATGAACTAATTAAAAAATCAAGAATGTACGAGGGCACAGAGCAACAAATCAGATGTTGCAGATTGCAGTCACAAATCCATCTCGGTCTTTCCACAGAGAAAGAAATATCTAACATTTATTTTACTTTGTGGTTTTACACAGCACCGTAATGCACACAAGCCCAGGTAAGTTTTCCCATTTATTCATCAATATCGAGGCAACGAGCTTCCCTCGTTATTTATTTATCAACATAACTCAATTCTTTAAAATGATTGGGGAAGGACTAATAGGCACAGCCCAAAACTGTTTCTTCCCCGAATTTTGATTCATACACTAAATATATTCCGAAAAGTAGGTTATGTTCCATACACTTGAATTCAGGTCGAATTGTCAGTCCAAATATTTGAAAGCATAAAAGTTCTAATTTAGATTGTTCACAAACCAAATTGACAAACAAAATAACACTTAAAACTGTAAAATAATGATTAACTTTGAATATTATGATATACCATCTTGTCAACAAATCAGATTATTTTGATAGACTCAATTACAATTTCTAGATTTCTCGCGAGATATGGTAAGCTAATTGATTATACAGCTAATCTCCCACAGGCACACGCATTCTTCTGTTATGGACAGACGACGAAATTATCATATGTTTTTCCAAGGATAAATATTATCCTTTTCATGTCCTTCAGCGAGTTTTGCCAGGAATGAGACCTAGTTCAATCAAATTTTTATATCATAAACCCACTATATATTTAAAATTTCGTGAAAATCGTGAGAGATGTTTTCGAGATCTGTTGAACATAAATAACCATATCTATAAAAATAACCAGATATAAAAATATAAACAGATATACAGAAATTGCTCACTTGAGGCTGTGCAAAGGCTAAAAATAAACTTTCTACTGGTGATATTTTTCAAAGTTTTTCGATTTGTATATCAGGAAGCTATCAAAATGGAAAAGGTTTCTCAGGGAAACATTTTTTCCGATCTTTACTTTTTGAGATATGAGCGCCTAAAGTTTATATTTTTGGGACAGAAAATTTCAAGTTTGGTAAGAGATAAAACTATGTGATTCAGAGGATAGATTCTTCATGGTATTGTTGATCTAGTAGAACAATAATTTTCTGTAAATATTGATTTTAAAGGAAGTTATTGAATCTACCAAAACTGACTCAACTAAAAGTTATTTTTGGTCATTTTTAGTCAATTGAATAACTTTTTCAAAAATTTATATTTCCAGAAAATTTTTGTTTTATTAAATCAACAATAACATTAAGAATCTATCCTCTAAATCTCATATATTTATCTCTTACCGAACTTGAAATGTTCTGTCCCATAAATTTAAACTTTAGGCGCTCATATCTCAAGAATTAATGATTGGAAAAAAATGTTTACCTGAGAAACCTTTTTCATTTTAATAGCTTCATGATATACAAATCGAAAAACTTTGAAAAATGTCACCAGTAGGAGTTTATTTTTAGCCTTTACACAACCTTAATAGGATTCAGTTCTTTGTGATGACAGTTACAAAGCACTATATCTGGAGGGAGCTGATACTGGCAGTGAATAGTTGGCCTAATAGACTCAACACAGAGAAATAAATACATTCCTCTACCAGAGACAACACTGATAAAGTATTTTTAAACAGTAGCCTATCTTTAATCTATGCTTCTACTTTGTGTGGTCAACCAGCAATAGGCACAACTCACAACCTAACAGCACAAAGTATAGGGATTTTCTTTTTCTGTATCATTTCCTTTTTTTGTATGCAGTCTGCATAGGTATGCAGGTAACGTTTCCATTCAATTAGTTCTTCGCATGTAACATGATTTGTGAATATGGTTACCATGAACTGTGACTGGAGCTGATAGTGGCAGAAAACAATTCAACTATATTTATGAAACTAATGAGAAAAGAAACATCACTCTATATGATAATGAAATAATTTGGATAATTCAATGAATTATTATAAATAATTCTAATAATTTCATTTAATTGAACTAGCATAAGCGAGCTCTCACTTTTAACTTACTGAATGTCGGTGTCCATCTGTTTGTATATTCTACAATAACTTTGGAGAGAATTAATCAATCAGGTATAACAAAAAAATTTATTGTGCCTGATAAAAAAATGTGTTGTGATTTATCATTTGGTCAGCTGAAGAATTCATTGCATGCAATTACAACAGTTTTTCCATCCATTCATCTATAGAAATCAGATGAGGTTATTTGGAAGCTATCACACAGACAGACCTTCTTGTGCTGACACATGATTTCAGCTGGCCAATTTATTCAACATAATTTACATAAACAAAATGATACAGGTTGAGATATCAATGTGTTGTTTCTGTCATTCATTTTCTCTTGGAGCTCTGTATGGGAATAATGTATCACATGACCACCTTCTTATTTAAAAAATGAATTTGGTTTCATATGGGGGACAAAGATGTTGAAGGGACAGAGTGATTTCTCATTTCAAATAGGATATCCAATGAAACCTGCTGTCAAATTATCCTTGTAAAAGAAATATTTAGCTGTTTCCATAATTTTCACCAATTGTATAATTTATTGAAAGTTGCAGGTTTCAAAGATTGCAATACAACAGTTCTTGAGCGAGTTCTCCAACCCAGGGGGTCATCAGTATTATGATATTTTATTTTTATTTCAGTAGCAAGTTTTCTCTGCTATATGTGTTTAAAATTGTATAGGAGCTTTATAACTGTGCTGCATAACCTAGAAGTGATCTGAAACTTATATTGAGTGAATTCGGGAATCATTGTTGAATTCAAAAGTTATTGGCGGAATTATAAAAGTCTGTTTGAATAGTTCTTTTTTTAACGTAAATCGCGAGTATGTCTATGTGCGGAATTTGTCAACTGAGCGTGGTTCGAGCAGAAAAGGACAAGATTGGATGTAAAAAGTGTGCTAATTTTTTTCATGGAAAGTGTGTGAACCTAACAGCAACGGAGATTGATTTGCTTAGTGATAAATCATGGATGTGTAGCACATGCACTGCAGAGTTCCGTTTATCGCGTGGTAGTGCATGCTCGACTCCGGTTCGAACAAATAATGATAGTATGAAGAGTTCACCGCCTATTGATGATGTTACTACTCGGCCGACTGTTGCCCAATTGGATCATATGTTGGCTGAGTTTAAAAAGGATATTATTGAGAGTCAAAAACAAAACTATGAAGACCTTTTAAAATCAGTGGATGAGTGTAAAAATAAACTGACTAACTACAACGAGATTCTAAGTAGACAGGATGAACTCATTAAAAAGCAAAATGAAATTATCCAGCAACTACAAAAAGAAAACGAACTTTTGAAAAATAAATTTGCAGAGCTTGATGCTCGTGTCGAGGACCAGGAACAATATTCAAGGCGTAACACTATTGAAGTTTTCGGCATTCCGGAGTCTCAGGGGGAAAATGCGGAGAATTTGGTTTTGGATGTTTGTAAGGAGCTGGGAGTCAAAATCACTGCTGAAGCAATCAGCGTTGCGCATCGCTTGAAAAAATTTGGCAACCAGAGGTCGGCGGGCATTATCGTGAAGTTTGTACGAAGGAAGGATGCGGACGAACTTCTTAGAAGGCGCAAGGAAAAGCGTAATCTGACGGCACAAGATGTGGGGTTTCCTGGCGATAGGAGTCCCATCTTCATAGACCAATCACTGGCACCAGGTAGGCGTAGATTGTTCACAGCAGCGAGAAGAATCAGAACACAGGAAAATCTTCGATATGTGTGGATTGATCGGTCGGGAGTAATTAAAATGAGAGCAACCGAAAACAGTAGAGTGATCTCCATAAGAACGCAACAAGATTTGACTGCATTTGTGTCTGATTTACAAAACAAACAAGATTTTAAGAAGGTCAATTGATTCAATCGTTTCCAATTTGGAGTTGATGATTGAGTGATTTAATTTTTATTATTCTAATATCATACTAAATGAACATGAATGTTGATTTTCATTTATTGTTGTGGAGGGTGTTGATTGTTGGAATATTGATTGGAATTGAACATAAGTTTTAATCAGAATATTTGATTTACATTGTGTTAAGCTATTTTTTTATGCGGTACGACCACTCACATTGTCACATTTGTCTGGTAGAGAATATTTCGTTGTAGAGCCGAATTGAATGATTTCCTCTCAACTGTTGATAACTATATACTGGTGAAAGTTGAGTAGAACGCTTTATCTGTAAGGATGTTTTTGCGATAGTACCGTTGGATATAATTCTATAATGATAATGGAACACAATAATATCAAGAGCCTACTGTTTCAAGATTACGCTCACCTCTGAAATATCTAGCTATTTGTACAGCACATATTTGATTGAAGTGCAGGATATTTATTCCACTTAACTGCTACTACCATATATATCAGAAATACTCGTAGACATTTTAATATTGTCTTGTTTTTTATTTTTTTCCAATTCTTTATGTGTTGGGCCTATACTTCCAGACAAATCAAATCTTAAAGACTGTCAGCTGGAAAATAATGATGGTAGTATAAACCTTGCTCATATTATTCTTTCCCGTTTTCTTGTAGATAACTCAATAGAAAAAACTATTTATGATCACAATCATAGAGGGGTTATGTAGGCAATAATTATATTAGTATTTGCTTACCGAGTAGCATAGAGCAGCACGGATTAATAGCTCTGTTACATAATTTTTGTAAGTTTCATCCTTTAAATTTTTCTTTCAATATACTGCATTTGTGTTTCATCGCAACATTATTGGCAAATGCAAGACTTAGATGAAGATGATTTGAATTTTAATAATAAATTTGTAAATTTTCAAGACTGGAATGAATCAAAAACGTTTTTAAAACAGATAGATAATACTCTCAATGAATTTATCTGTATAAGCACTAATGTAAGATCACTAAGGAAACACTGGGATACATTGAAATCGGAAATAAATGAAGTGCTCTGTAACATTGATGTAATGGTATTAAGTGAAATCAATTTAAGAAAGGAAGAAGTTGATTTATATGGGATTCCTGGATATTCTAATGTTTTTAAGTGTAGGCAGGATGGTCGGGGGGGCGGAGGATTAGGTGTATTTTATAGAGAGAATTTTAAAATAGAACATATAGATTATGATTTCGCATCCGCAGAATTATTATGTTTGAAAATCTATAGTGGGGAAAAATCAATATTATTAGCTGCATTTTATCGACCCCCTGATCAGAATATAAATTGTTTTAACGAAGAATTGGAAATATTTCTTGGCATGAATAAAATCAAAAATGAAAAGAATATTATAATGATGGGTGACATTAATATATGTTATTTGAATAATAGAAATGGATCGGATGATTACCTGGGTGTGTTATACTCTAATGGTCTATATAATAGTATTCAGAGGCCCACTAGAGAAGAGTTTTATAATAATGTGTTGGTTTCATCTTGTTTGGACCATGTAAATGTTAAAGTAAACAATGAAAATTCCTATATAGCTTTTCTGGTTGAGAATAAAATATCGGATCACTATTGGACAGGGGTGAAAATAAGTTCAATTGAATATCAACTTATAGATAACATAGAGAATGAATATAAAAATATTATTAGCACTAAAAAAGTAAATGAATTAATCCAAAAAGAGAACTGGTGGCCAATACTAGATTTGAGAGACCCGTCAGATATATATAATGTGGTACTTGAAAAATTTAACAACATCTATGATAAAAGTACTATTAAGGTTAAAATAAATAAAAAACAAGAACAGAATCCTTGGTTTAATAACAGTATCAAGCAATTGGTTGAAAATAAAAATCTCGCATGGCAAATGGTGAAGAGAGATAGAAATAATGTGGAATTAAGGAATCAATTTAAAACACTCAGAAACGAACTGACAAATAAGATTCGTATAGAAAAAAGAAATTATTACCATAAATTGTTTTCTAAAAATTTTAATAACACAAAAAAAACTTGGGAAATTATCAATCAATTTATCAATAAAAAACGAAAACCAACAATAATAGATTCAATAAAGAGTGATTTTAAAGTGGTAGATGATAAAAGCATACAATACTTGACAGAAAAATTTAAAAATAATTTCAAATCAGCAATTGAGGACATCAATGATGGGATGATAGGACAAAAATTTGATTTAGCACATAGTTTTAATTATGGAAATTATACAGTAGGAGAAAGATTAAGTATGAATTTCAAAAAGATGAACTTAGAATCACTCTATTGGGTCATTAATAAACTAAACAGAAAATCAGGACCAGGTCCAGACAAGATCAAGCCACAAGATTTAATCAATAATGTATTTTACTTGAGATTGATATTGATACACTTAGTTAACAGAATTGTTGAGACTGGAGTTATACCACCACTTATGAAGGTAACGCATCTTAGACCAATCTTCAAAAAAGGTTCAAAAAAAGATATGGGATGTTACAGGCCAGTGGGTTCGGTTTCAGTTTTCATGAAGATTCTTGAGCATTTCATAGGTGCACAATTGCAACAACATCTAAACATACATAGAATAATAAATGAGAGTCAATTTGGTTTTATCCCCGGAAAATCGACAATTGATTTATTGGAGAATATGACAGGTGACATCAATAGATCTTTAAATGAAAATAAATTTGTTATAGCTGTAGCAACCGACCTGACAAGAGCTTTCGACATTGTTAATTATGAAAGCATGATTCAGAAATTAATAAGAATAGGTGTTGGAGGCAAACTACTAAGGCTATTCAGTAATTATTTCGTGGAGAGAACTCTGCAAATTGGAATAGGTACCTACATTAGTAGCAGTTATGAACAATCATGCGGATTGATTCAGGGTAGCATACTATCACCGATTTTATTCAATATTTATGTAAATGATTTCGCAAGCCTTAAATTTAAAAGTAAAGTTATGCAATATGCTGATGATAATATTTTATATATAATACATAAAGATTTAGGAGCAGGGTTAGGTTTAATGCAGAAAGATCTGGATTTGGCAATTAAATATTTCTTTAATAATAGTTTAAAATTAAATTCACAAAAGACTAAAGTAATAGTATTCAGAAATCAGAGACTTAATGTCAATGAGAATGAATTTGTTAAGTTAATTGGTCATAAAGCAGAATGTCTAGATAATCCACACATGAACGGATGTGATTGTCAAAAACTTGATTTTTGTGACAGTTTAAAACATTTAGGAATAATGTTTGATGATGATATGAGATTCAGATCCCATAATAGATCACTTTTGAAAATAATGAGAGCTGCTCTTTATAAATGTTCAAGAATTAGCTATCACTTTCCCATTACTACTAAAAGAATGATCTACTACTCAATGGTGCAGAGCACTCTCTTCTACGGAATCACCATCCATTATTTAGCACCCAAATATATAAAACAGCCACTGCATAGGGCCGTAGAGAGATTAATAAAAACACTTTTTAATGGTGTTGAACGTCACTTGTTCGGAATTATGTCGGTGGAAGCTTTAGCCAGGTTCACAGATTTGTCACGAAACTACTATAAGAACGAATATAGAGAAATGAACGAAATAGAATATACATTGAGACATAGGAATTATAGAACCCAGAGATATAATAATGCCTATGGTAAAAGAGCTCCAGAATTCAGAATACCATTTCTGTTGAATTCATTGCCATTAGAGCTGACAATGTTACAGAGTAGGAATGAGATTCAAACAAAACTCAAAGTGCACTTCATAAGGATAAATCATTTTGATTAGTTTCAGGAAATTAGTTGAGTTTTGTTTTTTGTGTTTATTCCAGTTTATGAATTTTTTATTGACTATCTATTATTTTTTTTATTTTATTTATTTATTTATTTATTTATTTATTTATTTATTTATTTATTTATTTATTTATTTATTTATTTATTTATTTATTTATTTATTTATTTATTTATTTATTTATTTATTTATTTATTTATTTATTTATTTATTTATTTATTTATTTATTTATTTATTTATTTATTTATTTATTTATTTATTTATTTATTTATTTATTTATTTATTTATTTATTTATTTATTTATTTATTTATTTATTTATTTATTTATTTATTTATTTATTTATTTATTTATTTATTTATTTATTTATTTATTTATTTATTTATTTATTTATTTATTTATTTATTTATTTATTTATTTATTTATTTATTTATTTATTTATTTATTTATTTATTTATTTATTTATTTATTTATTTATTTATTTATTTATTTATTTATTTATTTATTTATTTATTTATTTATTTATTTATTTATTTATTTATTTATTTATTTATTTATTTATTTATTTATTTATTTATTTATTTATTTATTTATTTATTTATTTAATTATTTTTGGTTTTTGAAGCCACAAAGGAAGGAGAGCTAACCTCATTCATGGCAGACTCCACTGCACGATTTACCCACCAAGTTATTACTTATTGATAAAATAGATTGAATCAATTGAAGATGAAGTTTAATTGGAAGATTCAAGGTAGAGTAGATGACTGTTTTGATAAAGTTTGATAAGAAAGTGAGGGTTGACAAAATTATGCTTAGCTAGGAGTTGTTTCTCCTGTATGTGTTCTGATATGTCTTCTCAAATTACCTAGCTGAGCAAATTTGAATTCACAAAACTCGCAATTAAAAGGTTTTTCCCCAGTGTGTGTTCTGATATGTGCTTTCAAAGTACCTAACCGAGCACTTTTGAAGTCACAAAATTCGCAGCTGAAAGGTTTTTCTCCAGTATGTGTTCTGATATGTGCTTTCAAATCATTTAACCTAGTACTTTTAAAAACACAAAATTCGCAGCTGAAAGGCTTTTCTCCAGTATGTGTTCTGATATGTGTTTTCAAATTACCTAACTGATCACTTTTGTAGCCACAAAACTCGCAGCTGAAAGGTTTTTCCCCAGTGTGTTTTCTAATGTGTATCTTCAAATGACTGAACCATGGGGTCTTATAGCTACAGTGAGTGCAGCTGTAGAGCTTGGTCTTTTTGCCAGCCACAGATGACTCAGTGCACTTTTCCACTGGAGAGATTGAATGCTCATTCAGTCCACCCACTTCTGTTGCATAGTCTCGGCCAGATGTGCTGCAGTTTGAAGGCCACATCTCTGGTTCGCTCTTCACTGCACTTTCTTCAGCCTCTTGCTCGTCTGCAATCACCAATAATGCAACTTGTAAATTATAAAAACAGAATATTATATAGTGACATTCACGTGAGTGGAAATGATAGGATAATGATCCGACACAACTTTGAGTCACAACCGCCTTCTTTTGTAGGTAACTCTGAGTCAAGTCCTCTCAGCATATCTGATATAATATTAAATGTTGATTATTGCTAATAATGCATTTACAATGTATATCTTATTTGTCAAGATCATGATTAAATAATACATTTTGTAATTGTTATAAAGTATTCTGATGGTTCATTATATTTCTTTATAGCTAGCTAATGGTGATAATTCTCCATAGTGATGATGGATTGGTTATCAGAGGTAATTGATGAAATTGAAGAAGTAAAATTTATAACAAAAAGTAGACAAACATCATTAGATTGATACATCCAATTTTATGGAATATTCTAAATACATTACATCCAACACACTACACATTTGATCTGTACATGTGCATGGTTGACATGTGGCAGACAGCCCATTCAGGAGTAGCATTTACACAGGAGTTCCACTCCCAAACATCAAACCACTTCATGTGAGAAAGCTGGCCACAATCTAATCACCCGAGCAAGGAGTGTAGACCCTGGTCAATCAGGAATCGGTTAGTAATAGAATGCATCTCACCATATGCATCCTCTTTGATGAAGATCATGTTGTAGCCAGGGATTAGATAATGTTGTTGGCTGCAATCATCTTCCACTGCAGCTGGTTGCTGGCTGCTATCATCATCCTCCTCCTCCTCCTTTTTAATAGTAACTGTCGCCATCTGCAACACATACACATTCACAATCAATGGCAGGACTATTATTATTATAGACTACATTATTCACAATGGTTTACGAGATGGATAATTTTAGATGACTAGCAGACTGTATTGTAGAAGGGTATGTATAACAGTAGGTGAATGACATTTTTATGAGAAGTGTAGGAGAAATGAGAAGTGTGGGAATAAAAAGTGGTGTTATTGTAGTTGTTTTTGTGTATTTTATATTATTTTTCAGGTTTTTTGAACTGGGATGAACTTTGATTTGTACTTTAAGTTTGAGTATGAGAATAATTGACCATTTTCTAATTGAATTTGCTAACTTGTTGCTTAGTTGTCGAAATTAAAGCAATTTTTAAAATACAGTTTGAATTGAGACATAACCGGAAAAACATCATGTTAACGGTGTGCGAGCCTCGGTCCTCTGAATGGGGAAATTTCCCATTCAGAGGGACAAATTATTACTCTGTTGTATATCCATATTTTTTCACTATTAAAATTAAACTTGAATTTTAAAAAACTTTTGAAGTGAAAATGCACTTACTTTTTGTATAGTGACGATCGTTTCGACCTGTTGTTGGTCATCATCAGACTGTGGGAATTCACTCAGATGACAAGGCTATGTGTGGTAAGGGATGAAGGTGGTGGAATAGGTTGTGGTGGGGGTTGGGTTGGTGGATATTTAGTGCGGCGGTATTTTTGAACTTTGGACTATTTTGTCAAAGAGTGTGTGGGAAGAGAAATTTATTTGATCATTTAGGAGACTGTTGGGAAACTGTTTTGTGTGGTTGTAGATTTCGTATTGTTCCAATACATTGAGTTTTCTGCTTTTCAAACAGAGATTTGAGCAACCAGGCATCTACAAATTAAAATGTAATGATTGTAGTAAACTGTATATCGGACAGACTGGACGTGACTTTCAGACAAGATACAAAGAGCACATCAGAGCCATTAATAAACCACATAGCCACTCAAACTTTGCTGACCATATTATATCCACAAACCACACATACACAGACATCGCCACCAATCTTGAAATCCTCCATATCTCACAAAAAAGCAGAAAACTCAATGTATTGGAACAATACGAAATCTACAACCACACAAAACAGTTTCCCAACAGTCTCCTAAATGATCAAATAAATTTCTCTTCCCACACACTCTTTGACAAAATAGTCCAAAGTTCAAAAATACCGCCGCACTAAATATCCACCAACCCAACCCCCACCACAACCTATTCCACCACCTTCATCCCTTACCACACATAGCCTTGTCATCTGAGTGAATTCCCACAGTCTGATGATGACCAACAACAGGTCGAAACGATCGTCACTATACAAAAAGTAAGTGCATTTTCACTTCAAAAGTTTTTTAAAATTCAAGTTTGACAAATTATTGTTGAATTTTCAGTTATCAGTAATTTTTATCTAGATGAATAGGAAACCGAATTTTATAGAGTTAGTAGGAGTAGAATAAGGAAATTATTTGTGCATGTGAGTTCAAGTATAGTGGGTTTTATTAAATCATATGTGAGTGTTGCTGAAGAGTCCAAGATTGAATATTGTTTCAATGGTGAGTGCCAAACTTTTGTTGTTTTTCTTATTAAGCTCAAAATTTAGTTTCATAGAATGATCGAGGCCCGAATTTAGTTGCAGCAAGTTAGCAAGTTCCCAAGTGTAGAAATTAAAAATTGAATATGCCTTATGTCCTAAATCAATTACTGAGTAACTTTGTTTGAAACTTTGACATGTGACATCAAGTAGTTTTGATTAGTTCAATAAAACTGAAGTTGAATTTTAAAAATATTTTTCAATGAAGTTCCTGACTCATAGTTGCTAGTTGCTAAAATAGATGACAATTTAATATGATAATCTGTGCATTTGAATGAACAAATCCACTGAAAGCTTCCAAACAGTCAAGGATTCAAACATAAGTCTACTAGTATAAATTCAGCAATTATTATAGAAGAGTAGAAACACCCCGTCTGTTTACAGTGGTATTTACCAAAAATCTATATTGCAATTGTTTTGTTAAATAAAAATATTTCTATATTGTAAAAAACTGTCTGGCAAATTTGTGGAGCTGGAAAAGGATAACACTATCTGCTTTGTGGAATAGACAAGGATAGCAACATCAATGTTAATCAATTACTACCATTTTAACGTGGACCGTACTACAGCAGACTTGATTGTGGAAGAGTTGGAGAAATAGGGTGATTTTTCAATACTGTTACCCAGTTTTGAGTAATTTATAAAACAGAAATTAAGATTCCACTAGACTGGTTAACTGGAATTTCACATAGAGATTCTTAATTTGTTAAGGATGATTGTGGGCCTTTCATTTTCATTGATCAATTGATAACAGTATTGAGGATGAAACAAATTTATTTAATTTGTAATTACAAATCTATTTGGCTTTTCATCTACTCCAAAACAATAACTGAATTGTGTTTGCTCAGTTAAGTCTATAACTTCAATTTAAACCCTACCCCAGTCGAGTGTTTAAAATTACGCCATTTCAAGTTCTGGACTTGAATATTTTTGATAAATCCTCGACTCGGAAAGAGGCGAGAATCTAATTCAAGTCCTTGACTTATAAGCCCTTCACTCAGAAAGCGAAATTACTACGTTAACGCTCTGACTAGGAAAGCCAATTTTCTGACTCCAGAGTTTAAATCCAGTTAAAGTCTCGAACTTAGCTAAATCATGAGCTCGGGAACCGGCCTTTAATATAGTAAAATATAAGTTGTTGTATTTCTAATAGCAAGAAAATATAAAACTGAATTCAATCGATTTAAGCTTCCAAAAGACCATTGCAGAGCACGGGTAACACGGGTCGCAGCCTTGCTGACTCTGCCCATAAATCAGTGGTGAAACTCCTGGGATTTGTCATTGACTCAAAATTGACATGGGCAGGCCATATTGATGGAGTTTGCACCAGGCTGGCACGAGTAATCTACTTGCTGCGTAGACTCAGAGCCCTTTCAGCAGGAAAGATATGGTGATGGTATGCTTTGCCCTTTTCCATTCCCATCTGCTGTATGGACTCCTGCTGTGGGGGCATGCAGCGGGCTGCAAGAGTGTGCTGATGCTCCAGAAGAAAGCACTTTGAGTGATCACCTCAGCAGGGCATCGTGAGCACTGTAGGCCTATCTTCATTGACCTGGGCATCCTTACGGTCTTCAACCAGTACATACTGTTGAGTCTGCTGCATGTTAAGGACACCGAGGGCAGTCATGTGCTGAGGGCTGATCGTCATGTGCACGCTACAAGGAGGAGACTTGACATTGACATACCGCGCTGCAGAACCAACAAGAGAAAAGACTCCTTCCCAATATTTGCACTGCGCCTATACAATGACCTGCCTGTTGGTGTGAAGAACCTGCAGGGTATTGCTTTTAAAAACCGAGTTGAGATCTGGCTGAAGAGGAACCCATTCTACTCAGTCAATGAGTATTTTAATGCTCACAAGGACAATATAGTTTGACCTGTCATCTTACCATTCGACGCCATCTATCCAGTTCCCTGGTCATGGATGTAGAAGGAGGAATTAAGGAACCTGCGCCTAAATAGAGGAATTCTAACCGACATAAACTTTACATTGGGGTTGTAATAATATCAGTTAATCCATAATATTAACCTCATCGTACATGTACCGTATATATTTTTTAATAAACTACTTAAAACAAAATTATTTCCTTACCTTCATTTTTTCTGACAGAAATTGGCTTCTAAGACCATTTATTTTCTTCTTGATGTCATCATGTGTACATCCAGTTCTTAAGATTTATATTTTCGGCAATTCTTTTATAAAACGATTGTCTTAATAGTCTATTTTTATAATCTTGATGTTTAGGATTAAATAGACTTTTATGATTTTCATATTCGGAAATAAGGAGGTTATTGGTTTCAACACACCAAGTGTACTTCGAAGACATTTCATTCAAATTAAAAACTAACCTGAAATAAAACTAACCTCAATCAAATTAACATCACCTGAAATTCAGAATCTGAACTTTTATAAAAGATAATGCCAACCTATTATCTTTGATAAAAGAAATCTTTTATAAAATATGGCCTATTAGACTATCAAATATGTTTGTCAAATATCTTTTATAAAAAATTTGACCGTGTAATCCCGGCCTAAAATCTTTAAATATCCTAAACATCTTACATGCTCTAATGCATATAATGTAAATATGAATCATGTAGCAATTACTCAATAACGCTCTAAAACCTCAATTTATAACATGAGATAAGATATAAATATGTAATCATAATAAATAATACAGTAATGTTTAATTGAAAAAGGCCTTACTGAGTTTCAAGTTATGTACCATATGTCCATTGTGATATAATTGCTTATACAATTTTTAAGTAGGCTACTTACTTCTGACTCCATTTTGGTATTTTATATTCAAATTGATATTGGATAAAATAAAGTACCAAACTATAATAAATTATTAGAGGACAGCCGGACTCAAAATCAAAAACACCAGCCAATAAATTAGCATGGAAGGATGGAAATGGAAAGATGCAACACCATAGAACAGAAAGTATACAGAAAGGTATCTTCAAATCTAATCATGCATTTTACAAGACTAACTTGTGTCACGAAGTAGGAGAACATTCTCTTCTCTGTGCTTGTTACTCTCAAAGACCATGAAGAGATCTTTAAGGTCTTTGGTGACTCGATGCTTGATCAAAATTAGGGAACTATAAATACCTTTATAGTCTTTACCTTAAATAGCTTAAATATCTTGAATAGTCTTTATAGTTCCTTAATCAAAATAGCACAAAAAGAACAGCATGACAACGCGCTTGGAGAAACTTGCATTACTACTAACTTTTAACATCAAACTAAAAACACCATTTTGTTGTTTGGATCGTCTAGAAGATTGCCAGCTGTGAAAACTATCCAACTTGTGATCTGCCAGTTTAGGAA
The DNA here is from genome assembly GCF_014356525.2 of Nilaparvata lugens. Taxonomy (NCBI): domain Eukaryota; kingdom Metazoa; phylum Arthropoda; class Insecta; order Hemiptera; family Delphacidae; genus Nilaparvata; species Nilaparvata lugens. The sequence goes on along the minus strand of NC_052517.1, from coordinate 10,880,221 downwards.
CGAGCTTTGAAAAGTATAAATTGTACATTGACTAGAGATGTGTCGTTCGGTCATGACCCGTTCGAATTGAACGGGTCATTAAGGTGAACGAGTGATCCGGATCACATTTATTCAAAAAACCCGTTCATTTGACCCGTTCATCAACTGAGGTAAACCCCTGTTTTTACTGTCTTTACACATCAACTGTGGTGAACCTTTTTTTTTTTTTTTTTTTGCTTGCTTATAGGAAAGCTATAGAAAATTAACCGTTCAATTGAACGGGTCTTTTTGAACGGGTCGCGGCAGTGAACGTGAACGACTGACCCGAATCAGTAAAGTGATCCGAACTTCCCATCTCTAACATTGACGCAGATCCGCGTCACAGGGAAAGACTGTTTTGAAAGAGTCTCGAATTGGCGTGTGCGTTAGGCGCCAAAACCGGACACTTTTACATCCGTACAGAAACGACAAAGTCAGACACATCAAATCTCTGACACTTCAAAAACAAGACAGTCAGGTTATACTTCTTGGACGGACTGTACTACGCAGAGCTGACTGGTTTTCAAACAATGGTATTGTTCTGATGAATCCCCACATGTAGGCTATTCTTAACAAGACCATTGACAATTTATTTCTGAAACCTATCACTCTTTTCTATCCCTCTTCATAGTAATATCAGTCGATGACTTATCTTGTAACTGTATAATTCCTATTTATCAGTCCTATATATATTTTATAAGTCCTATATATCATTCCTATTTTGTGCAGTTGTCTCTCTTTTCTGCAGTTATCTGGAGCTTAAATAATAGAACTATTAGTAAATTTCTTGACACAAAACAAAAATAACTTCACTTAATAGGTCAATTGTCAAGATTAGTGAGTACACTGAAACTTCTCTATAATTCGTAGTTTTGTCATCAAAAACACTGTAATTAGTATTCCCATAAAGATAAATACACTAATATGCCATAGTAACTGATAACTCCAGTAATGAGTTCATCGAAAATTATGCTACAGTAACTAATAACTCCAGTGATGAGGAGACCGAAAATCACATCAACTGATGAAGTGAATTGGAAAAAAGGGTGTTGTGATTTATCATTAGTAAGCTGGAATATTAATTGCATGCAATTACCACAATTTACCCATTTATTCATAACAGCTAATGCTGATTGTTAATTATTTACCCATACGGAGTGAACTTTAAAGTTCTATGGATTCACATATAATAATATAACTAGAGACACCCTTGGTTGAAGAACTCGCTCTTGAACAGTTGTATTGATCTCTGAAATCTTTTACAAGTATGTCAAATTAATATTTAACAACATTTTCTAATATTCATTCATAGAGGCTATATTATGAATTAATTATGGGCAAAGATGGGATCAGTATCAATGATATAATTTTCTCGTATTTTGTTTTATCAGCCTCGATATTGCAGAGCTTGATATATAATTTGTCACCCTCCAAAATTCGTATTAAATGCTTGGTCCCGTAAGCTACAAATTATATAGGTTCTACTGTGTTGAATGTAGTCTAGGCCTACTGGAGGGTTAATTACTCAAACATTGAGAATTTTGAATATAATAAAATTATTCAGTATTGTTTTTCATTTTGAATGTCATTTTCAAGATATACAGGAAGATATACAGTTATCATTTCCCAAAATAGCGGGAAAATGTTATTTTTTCATGATAATATTTTGATGATTGATTTTTCTACGTTTCAACGACGGGATTTGCTTTTGTCTGTATATGTATGTTGGCATGTTTGTAAATTAGCTTTTGATGATTACAGCTTGGCAATGCTCTCGGTTTTATTTATAACAGGTAATATTGTCATCGTCAATACACGCCAATCAGTCATTGGATGTTTTTCCGATGTCCGAAGGGCTAATTGAAGTGACATATTGACAATGAGATCTGTTTATAAATGCTGTACGAGGTCTACTGTTCACAGAACTACTAGCTACAAGTATTCAACTGCAGAAGTCGGAAATAGACATTTCATTTTACTCATGGAAGACACCCACCCTTATCTATCTACTTCATGTCTATGAAGATAACAATATCAAAGAAACAGAGTTGAAAGTACAAAGACATAGAGATGGAAATTTAGAAGTGAATGAATTGCTATAATTCAATTACTCAGGTATATTAAAACTGACTACTTTAGCATTTACCTGATTAATATTACCACAATCATTATGTTTTAAATTCAAATTTGCGTTGCGTTGCTGTCACTCGGCTGCTCTCTGCACCATTTTCTCGAATCATGCAATAACTTCAAAAAAATGACGTCAACAAACTTGGTGACTCAACACATCTGTCTCGTTTTCAACTGACAATGGCAAACTCTTTCGATCAGCTGTTTTCAACTGACGATGAAAAACTCTCTTGATCAACTGTTTTTAACTGACGACGGAAAACTCTCTCAGTCAGCTGCTACTCGGTTGATGAATATTATTACCGTACCTAATCATTTTTAAGTTCCCTCAGTGAGTTATCCTAAACATGAGTCCTAATCCAAATGATGATTCTCGTATCACAAACTCTATATTTCAAACTTAATCAAAATCGTTAGAGCCGTTTTCGATTTCCATCAGACATACAAACAAACTAACAAACAGAAATTGAATACGATGATAAATACGTCTATAGTAACATCCATATGGGAACGTCTGTTATAGTAGACTGCACAAAACTAATCCGATGTTAGTTGGAAGAGCTGAGTACCTCCTCACCCCTTACCATAAACTTTGCCAATTCTTCAGGTGTACTGTATTATGAAGATATCAATATCAATTTTTACTTATAATCAGCTGCCTAGGGGCCTAGGCCCCCCTCAAGGATCAGATAAATAATGAAAATGCGGGTCTATCTACACGAATCCTCAGAGTCTCATAATGATTTAATACTTTTCTTTATCAGCAGTAGTATAATTCCTTCTACAGTATCAACAATGTAGCAAAATTGCCTTGAAAGTATGGGTAGAGAGTAATAAATAATATATTTTTCTCTGTGGTATAATTTGAATACAGAATGGGTACACTTATTGATCAGAGCACAATAAGTGAGTTATTGAATAAATTTCAATGTGAGAATTAACAAGTTGCAAGATGTCACAGTGAAAGCAAAAGAAAGGGCACAATCAGACAATCAAAAATGTATGTAAAGGGTTGTTGAGAATTAAGGAAACAGCTTGATGTATCTTCAGCTTTCTAACTGGAAGTTATTTTCCAATTAGAATATGATCCACAATGAAATTGTTGAAATTGTCATTGTAAAAGAAAAATTTATCTTTTTCCATGATTTTTAAGAAATCTGTTTCAGTGTATTCCTACTCTAGGGCCTCTCTGTAGACCCATATTTCTAATAAATATTCCATGATTGAATTAAATAACTAATAATGTATATGTTTGTATTGATACTTCAACCACATTTGTATAAAATTGGAAAAAATGAAGCATATAATAACATCTTCTAATGTAACATTTATGGGGAAAAACCCAGGTCCCTCTATCCTTTGGGGTATATTCCTCCCCCCCAATACCCCTTGGTTTTTATCCCCCCCCTTAGCAGTTTGGTGAAATGGCACCACTGAAGTTGAATGAAATCAACTTGGTAATTGTATGGCAAGATTACGATACATATGAGCTCTACTTAGAAATGGATTGTGAAACAAGATAATTGTACTGGAATGTAATAAACTGTGATATTTTCATGATTATATAAAAGCAATTTAGCCATTCATTTCAATCATTGAGAGAAAAACCAATAAGATGCTCATATCATCTTCTCAAATCTTAATACATTAACAATACACTACCGGTAATTCACGTGTAAATAATACTGATGTGGTCGATTTCAATGAACATTAAATGAAATGTTTGTTTTCTTCTAAATGTCTATACTTGAGCATTCTGTTGATTTCGAACAGAGATCACTTTTACGGAGTTTTCTCAGATGATGCAGCAATCACTGAGGAATAACCAACACATAACTCAATAATCCAGGAGAGAGTCATCTAAAATTAAAACTATTAGTGCAATATTGCTAAATTATTAGTGTTTTTCAATAAATTATTAATCCTATAAATGTCTCTTAATTAAATGATAAGTTATGGAGTTCCAAATATTATAATATTTTTCGCATTCCCATTTTTCTTTTTTTATATTTGAATCGCTTCATTTGGGTCACTCGTTGTTTAGTCAATATAGTATTTAATAGTATTATTCAGGTATATCTATCACATAAATCTCTCTCAGCAGCTACTATATAAACGCTTAAAATAGGTTGCTAGGGAATGATAATGATAAGAATATGTGATGAATAATCTATCCTGTTCTAGGCGAGCAATATTTCTGTATCACAGATATCCAAAAACTTCAACACTAAAATGTGAATATCTTTGAAACGGTTTGATATATTTATGAGCGATTCCACCATTCATTGTCTCTTGAAATTCTTTATTATTCGAATCTTGTATTAAAACCTTCCCATAGAAAATTTTTGATTCAATGTGGCGGAACGAAGATGGCAGACCAAAATTATTTTGAAGCTACCTATAGAATTTTTTTCAATTTGAATAGAATCCCAGTGGAGCCCACTGTTATATTATCTTTGGAAAAGGAACATTAAGCTGTTTTCCTATTAATATTACGCTGTAGGCCTACGTGAATCCATAGGACTTCATAGGTTTCTCCGTATGGTTAAATGATTCAGAATCAGAATTCAAATTTTGTTAAATCAATAATACCAACGACATAGCAACTGCCATCACAATTTGTATCATTAATATTACGCGTATGCTACTGAAGGATAATAGTCAGGCAGACACACAGGAGCAAGTTATTTTGTCTCATGCAGTACTTTCAATGTTACTTTTATATCCTGAAAAGGACGAAGAAGTGAGTAAAATATTTTGTTGTTCAACGAACTTGACCTGTAAAAAGGTTCGAAGAGTGCGTGTTCAAAATTTGAAGCTGATCGATCAACTCTTTCTAAAGTTATTGTAGTGCATTTAAACAAACAAGCAAACCCACAGACTGGCAACAACTTTGAACTTGAGTAAAAAGTAAGAACTTGCTAACGCTCGTTCAACAAATATTATTGAAAGAACAACGGGCGGTATTATCAAGTTGGGAGCACATAACTTGAAGGAGTAAAATTATTTCAGTGTAGGGGATTGTGTATTTCACAAGAGAGTGTGGTTCTGAGGGATATAGGCCTATAGTGAGAAAGTGAAGAAGTGAGGATTTAATTGAATTGCAGTTTTAGTTTTTTTTTGCACGGCCGGCCCTCTCTCACATTCAACCATTAACCCTCCAGTACGATGCTACATCAACTATATTATACAATCCTACTCGGTGGAATGGGGGAATTCACAATATTACAAGCAAGAGTTGATAGTAATGAATATTATTGACACAAAGAAATTTACAAATCTAGGCATGGGAAAGTCAAATTCAAGATAGGTTGTAGATAATTATGTCTGAAGCATTGTATGAAATAATAACAAAACCCTGAGGGGTTTTGAAGAAAGGAGAGCATTAGCACACAACCAGGTAAGAGAGAGAGTTAGAGAGAGAGAGAGAGAGAGAGAGAGAGAGAGAGAGAGAGAGAGAGAGAATGAGAGAGGAAGCAATAGAACTAAATAAGGTTGAGATAAGAGACAATGTCACGCAGGAGTATTGTCCACACTTCTACAGTCACACTAAGTTCTAAAAAGAATATTTCAAAGAAAGTACAGTCTTCGCCAAAATTGAAACCAGTTTACTTCCAAGCTATTCTGTCAGCTTAACTCACATAAGCGTCAAAAGCTGATAGCGACAACCAGAGACTGTTTTCCAGGTAGAGAAATTAGTCACGGACTCGCCCCGCCAAAACAAGACACTTCTTTTCCAGCACAAGAACGACAAAAGTTGCCACCGCCAAAACAAGACTGATTTTCAGTGCTAGGATGGATGTGTCTGACTTTGATGGTGGTGTATCCTGACATCGTCCCGTTTGGATCGTCTAGAAGATTGCCAGCTGTGAAAACTATCCAACATGTGATCTGCCAGTTTAGGAACGAGCTTTGAAAAGTATAAATTGTGTATTGACGCAGATCCGCGTCACCGGCAACTGTGAATTGGATGCCTGTGACGCAGTATACATACAGTATGGAAACTTGGCTAGTACCCTGACGCCAAAATCCGCCATCTTGTTAGGAAGCGCCGCATTGTAAAGCCTTGTACACACGTCCGTACAGATTCGCGCGAACAATCGTATGTACATATGCCTCAACATTCACTGTACGTCCTTGTGGACGCGATCCATGTATGCCTCGGCATTCAAAAAGCTATCTGATTCGCAGACGACACGAAGACATGTTAGATGTAGATTTTCCACAACATGACAACAATGGCGTCATTCCATCATTGAAGATAGTTATCACAAATTGCAGCAGTATCATTTTATTTCAATGAATTATATAATAAAATCAAAAATAAAACTTGACAAACGATGTTGGTGGTTTGAACGATTGTAGGTTGAAGTAAGGAAATAAATTGCTACATGACATAAGATTGACAAATTCAAACTTTATTAGGTTGTCAAAACATTATCTTGTTGATATACTGAATCTAATTCAACTAGTTACCTAAACAATAATGATATCATCATGAGGGAAGCAGTAACTCCACAAGAACGATTGGCTCTAACTTTGAGATTCTTGGCATTAGGCGATTCATTTGTTGGTTTCCAATATCTATTCTGAATTTCAAAAAAAGAAAATTTCTACAATAATTCCAGAAGTTTTGATGACCTAATCAAAGCACTTAACACTGTCTCACAAAATTCACAGTCTTCTTTAAGGAAATTAGCCATAAATTGGATCAAATACTAAATTGCTGCCCATTTTAAACTAACTCTGCTCATTCACATGACAAAACAAGATTCTCCAAAAGATTAGCTTTAAGATTTACCTTTAAGGGAATACTAGTTCAAAGTTTGAATAAATCTCTCTATAGATAGCCTAGCTATTTAAAACGTATAATATCATATTGAAGATTACAGTTTTAATTAGCAACTCTGATAACATGAAACAAACACAAGATGATTTGATAGCCACAGTAAAATAATATTTGAGTTATACTTTCTTGTAGGAACCCTGTAGAGAAGCTTTTTTCACTTAAATTATGCAGTTCTAAATTTGTTAATCATGATACAAATTATATACTCCATGCATGTTTCTATTTAAATATTTGACAATCCACATATCCTACAAAATTACAAAATACCACAATTTACAATTAGTTTTTGGATCACAATTTGATTTGTCATTCATTAACCTAATTCATTGGAATTAGGTTATGACGCCTTCAATGTTTACGTTTTGCCTCACCCGTATGGCAAAATCGCGTCCACACGTACATTCAATGCTCGCCCGAGGCGCCTTTGAGCACGCCAAAATACCGACAGGGTTCCGGTTCGCCCACATGCCTCAGCGAACAGTGTCCACACGTGCGAATGCAAGCCCATACACGTTTGCTCACCCGAGGCAAACGTACGTGTGTACACCGTTTAATAGTATTGATGGTAGGTTCGGATCACTTTAATGATCCGGATCAATTGATCTCATTCACTGCCACGAGCCAATCAGAAGGCCAGGATTGGAACTTCCCAAGGTCACGTGACGTGTCTAGTATTTGCGTCATGTAAAAAGTATTGGTTAGATTAAAAGTTTCCATTCTGTACCTGTGATGTGTGCGGCACCGGCACTGAACGTGTTAAACCCTATAGTGAGGTCCACGTTATAATGACAGTGGATGAAGATAGAAGAATAGCAATGCCGATTCTCTGCATTAATTAATTATATTTCCACACTGTCAAAAAAATAATTGGCATCATTGTGGACCTAGAAAAGGATAGTACCACCGGCTTCGTCGAATGATTGACAAGGATACCAAAACCAAAGTTGATCAAATACTGTCATTATAACATGGACCTCACTATACCCCAGTCGAGGGTTTAAAATTACGCCATTACAAGTTCTGGACTTAACTATTTTTGATAAATCCTCGACTCGGAAAGAGGCGAGAATCTAATTCAAGTCCTTGACTTATAAGCCCTTCACTCAGAAAGCGAAATTATAAACCCCAGGGTCTAACGTGATTTCTAAACTCCAGGGTCTATTCAAGTCCTCAACAACGTTAACGCTTGACTAGGAAGGGCAATTTTCTGACTCCAGAGTCTAGAGCCAGTTAAAGTCTAGAACTTAGTTAAATCATAGAGAAACAATAGCGTAAGTAGATATCCCATGGTATGAGGCGTTTATGTCGCAACTTTTACTGTTATCTCAAGCCGATTACTGTTGATTATTGTAGAATTTTACTGTTTTGTTGAGGTGAGAGTGTATGAACGGCACAATATAAGAGACTACCAGCGTCATAAAGCTTCACGGGAAAGAACTACGTGGGCTATCGGCTTGAGATAACAGTAAAAGTTGCGACATAAACGCCGTATACCATGGGATATCTACTTACGCTATTGTTTCTCTATTAGTCCAGGCGCTAGCTTACATTGAGCATACATGAGAGAGGCAGAGAATTTGACTTTGGATTATTGTTAGGGGGTCTTTAGTGTATATGAAACTCGATGTCGTCACGTCCCAGGGTGGTCGACAGCTTGGGGGGGAGGGGGGTAAGTTGTAAAAAACGCGCGCTTATAAAATCGCCTGCCCTGCAGTTACTATTCATAGTACAGCTTTTAATTTTTTCTCAATATTATGTACACATAACTGGCTTTCAATGTGGTCCTCTACATTTTTGCGATAAACTGCATAGTTTTTCCGTAAAAAAATAAAATATCTCGAAAAATGTATTTTTTTATTATGGACTTTTTGTTATTTCTCGAATATTGAAGTCATTAGCCGACTTAGAGGAAAAGGCTCCCAATAAACGTTGTAGGCCGTTTCTTCCTGAATCCAATGATATATATAGTTCGGGGGTTACGATCATAGATGCGGTGGTGGGAGGGGGATAAGTAGCACTGTTACGCTGCGGCGCGGTCCTCCCCCATGATTAATGCGCGTAATGGCCTGTCTATCGCATCGCTCCTACTAGTCTGTGCATTCAAATTATGTATTTCAGGAACGCTATCTTATGTATTTTCGGTCGCTGAACACGATTTTTCAACTCTCAAGTCTCAATAATTGATAATTTTCATCATAATATACTAATTATGGTCAAAATTACAAACTTCATCTCATTCTGCAAGGAAACTAAGAAATGACTGTTTGAAATAAACGAAACTTGGGTTTCAAGAAATATATTAGGATAGAATAATGATAATATTTATATGTGTTTATGTTCTATTGTTTGTATCTCAAATTAATTTATTGTGATGCACTGCAGGCTAAATTATATTATTAAAATTGCACTCTGGCCACGCTTACTTGATATAGTAGTCGGTTAATTTCCAAGAAATATTTGTGGAATTTCTTAGTCCTTCATGGTGGAAATGGAATTCATCATTCATTCATTATCATAATGATTATGTTTAGTATGAAAATGTTAATCTTTCGTGAATCTTCAGTTTTTCGTGAACTTTTGAGAAATTATATCCAATATAATAATAGATATGTGTCAAATCAAAATGAAATGAAAATTCAAATATTCATTCATATTATTTCTAACAGTATTATTATAATGATATTTCACTAACTTTTGATTGATTCATCCATTATGGCGGTATTCCCGTTCAGACTGTTTTGAAATGGTAACAAGATATTCAGTATCAAAATTTGGGATTCAAATAGTTTGCCATGCCTGTTATTCTTTCCCAAACATATTTATATGATTTGTAATTTCATCCACAAATGAATGAACGTATGTATTCCTGCACGTAGCTAACGTATGGATTATTCCTTTATAGATTCTTGCATGTCACATTAATAAATCTCTGCCACAGATTTAGAAATCAAGTCTCGATGGTTTGGAGAGCATATTATTGGAGTGATTCTTTTACTCTGCTGCTTCTAATATGTTCACTACCTTTGTTTGATTTAAGACCATAGACATGAAAAGCTATGTCCACCTGTATCACTCCATCTTTATTGAGAATTTTCATAACTCTTCTCATCACAAAGTTTCCATAATCTTGCAGCGTATTGAAGTTTTGAAAAGTGAAGTAGGAGTTGAATTCAGGAGAGCCATGTCATCATTATGCGAATTTGTCAACGATATTTAGGGATTTAGTCAAATCCACAACTAGTTTCATTCACAATTTCATGGGCCAAGTGAGATTAAGAGTTTTCTTTCAAATATCCATCAGATGTTGACAGAGATTGCGGTTATTGTAGAAATGCATGCTGCACTAAAACTTTAATGCTGAATTATCTATAATAGCCTAGTAAAAATACAGAGATCAGATCTTTTTGTTCTAGAATCAACTAAGACTAGGATTTTTGTTTGATTGCATTGTGGAGAATGAAAGAACTCTGTTTCTTTTTATAGGTGAGAATACACTTTTACAATTTGCCACAACTATGTTCAGATAAAAATCATTGGAGACCGAATAACTATTTCTTTCTATACGTTCAAAAGAGAATCACACACTTCTTCACTTGCTTCACTCACTTGATAACATTATGCAGACTCTGTTGTCCATCAGAGTCTTGAAGAAAAATGTTATGTTCTCTTGAGAAGGTTATGCTTCTCACAATCACCAGTGATATCCATAATGATGTCAACATAATTGAACAGAATATCTTTGATGGAAGATTTATTTATATAGTAGCAGTCATTTTAGGAAAGCCTTTGAAGAACTAGCTATTTCAATCACTCAGTTTTGGATGATCGAATGAGGGTTTGCTCCAAAGCATGATCGGTTGTCACATTTATTAAATTTTCAAGGTTTCATTTGACAGAGAGTCAATGTATTGACTGTATAGAGTTAATGTTTCCTGTTTGGAAATTATTTTCTACTTCTATGAGTATTTTTTTTATATTTTCTAGATATAACACATACTCCATAACATAGTTTGTGTGATTGAATGAAAAAAGTATGGGATCTTTTCTCGTACAGTTCCTATGTGCAATACCAGAGTCCTTCCTTATGAGCATGAATACAATTTAAGATAATTTAAACTATGTTACAATAACCAGTCATAAATTTTAAAGTAGTTATTGATTTTGCATTGTGATTCTAAAAAAACTCCACAAATAGCTCCTGACTTCTTTCAAATATACTTTGAGAATCTCTCATATTTGAACCGTTCATGAGTCCTTGTAGTTGTTTCATTGAATTGATTGCTTGCTCTCACACCTTAATTATACTGATCTCCCCTCAATAGATTTCCAGCAGTATTCTCTCCAAATATTTCAAATTCAACAAAGATATCTCCCATTACACTTTCGTTCAAGTACCACCCCAAGACAATCAGTCAAACTCAGCCAGATTGAAAGTGTTTATTCGTAGATATAAGTTACAGAAATCAGTTGATGAAGCTGCGTTTACACCAAAGTTATTAACAAAATGTTAACTTAATCGTTATAGATTCTATTAGAATCTATATTAGATTCTATGGAACTTGGCAAACACAAGTGTCCATCATGTGATTCTATTAGAATCTTTATTAGATTCTATGGAACTTGGCAAACACATATGTCCATCATGTATATGATAAGTTATGTTCAATCTCATAGAATCTATAAAGATTAAGTTATATTAACATCTCGTTAATAACTTTGGTGTAAACGCAGCATTAGAGTTGTATTTCCTTTGTAATAAAATATTTAGTCATATCACATGGGAGTAATTGGCATTATTTGTGCTTCAACTGTAAATTTATATTACGAAAATATTTTACTCCTGTTACACGGTGCTCTATATGGGGTAGCCTATATTATTTGTTTAACTTACTCCATTACTTGACTTTCGCAATTCAGAAGTGATCATTGAACTAAATCGAATAATTATTCTCTCTCAACGGAATATAAGTTTTTTATCGACTGAGAAACACATAACGGATTCCTAACAAGATGGTTTATCATAAATAATGATAATGAGATGAAGTTTGTAATTTTGACCATAATTAGTATATTATGATGAAAATTATCAATTATTGAGACTTGAGAGTTGAAAAATCGTGTTCAGCGACCGAAAATACATAAGATAGCGTTCCTGAAATACATAATTTGAATGCACAGACTAGTAGGAGCGATGCGATAGACAGGCCATTACGCGCATTAATCATGGGGGAGGACCGCGCCGCAGCGTAACAGTGCTACTTATCCCCCTCCCACCACCGCATCTATGATCGTAACCCCCAAACTATATATATCATTGGATTCAGGAAGAAACGGCCTACAACGTTTATTGGGAGCCTTTTCCTCTAAGTCGGCTAATGACTTCAATATTCGAGAAATAACAAAAAGTCCATAATAAAAAAATACATTTTTCGAGATATTTTATTTTTTTACGGAAAAACTATGCAGTTTATCGCAAAAATGTAGAGGACCACATTGAAAGCCAGTTATGTGTACATATCTATAAACTCAAATTAAATTACTTATTTTAATTAAATTTAATTATCTTAATTCATCCTACACACACACCATGGATAAATCATAATACGGTAATCATTAATAAAATACTGAAAGAATTGAAACAAGTCACTGTCAATGTGATTCAACTAAGAATGATAAAAAGCTCATTAATCTCAACCGGAGAATGATCAATCAACCATAGGTGTAATTTAGATTTGTAAGATTTAAGATTATTTGAATTTCTAATCTCGACGGGCAGACTGTTGAAAAATTTATTACCCAAGAAAATGAAGCTCTTTTGAAAGAGACTGCAATAAGATCTGGGTGGAATTATTAACCCTCTAGTATTATATATAATAGAAGTATTTTTAACAATTTATTAATATGTGAAAATATAGTGGGGGGGGGGGTGTTATGGGTGAGTTTACTCAGGATGAGGGTCCATTAGGAAAAAATCAATATTCTCAAATAACGATTTCAAAAGTGAAGAAGTATGTTTTACATCGGTAAGGCTTGATAAGAATCAGCCATTAGATGCACTTCATTTCAGTATTTCTTAGTAGAGAGGAAATTTCAAGGATCAAAATTTCAGACACTCATAACCTGATTTTACTCAATCATCAGATTTCGTCTCACTACAGCTAATTAATTCTCCTTGGCTCGTCATGGCGGTTCAAAATCATGCATCATAAGTCAAACTCCTTGGAGAAATGTCTAATTCATTCAATTGGAAATCTAAATGATAAAAGTGCTCTACCTGGTATCAGGTTGTAAAGCACAAAATTCACCCAGAGGGATTCAAATTATACAAACTTTGTTGAAGTTCTGACACTGTGTTACTAGTAGTGTTTATTACACTATTACTAGAAGTGTCAGAACTTCAACAAAGTTATTATATAGTGTTTCGTCATGGAAAGCAACTTCAATTTCAAATTATACATTCAAATGGTGACAAACTAAATAAATTTTCAATAAAAAACTGAAATTCATGAAAATTGATTTTTCTTGAAATTTAAATCATTTGAAAAGAATTGTAACTCTGTACTGATTGAAGATAGAGAGCTCAAAATAATTTCATTTTATTCGAAATTGTATAATCCACCCAAAGAATTAACATTCAGTTTCTTTCTGATGACTGGATTTGGTGGAAATAGCTGAAAACTGGAAAATTAACCAAAAACACAGGGTTTTGGGGGCGAATTTTGCATGAAAAAAAATTGGCTCTGGTCCTCTGGACTTCTCTAATGTAATATCAAAACAATTTTTTTCAAATCAGAACTACAGTATAAATAAATAATTTTACTGCCGCTATATATAATATACTGTAAGCATACCCCATTTTTCATTTCTGTATTGACTGGACAAACAGAACATTTTAAAATCATTAAACAGAATATTCAAGGTTCTGAAGAAAATAATTTAATATGTGATTTGCTACACTATTGATAATTTTCATTATCGATAACAGCTACAGCATAGGTTGAAACTGTATGAGAAAATATCTTCTTACATTGGTGCTAAGTTATACAATAAATTGCCTGCCGAGTTGAAATCTAAGTCAATAAGCTTTTTCAAAAGTAGTTTATACAGCTTTCTTGCTGCAAAGGCTTACTCTAAGCTATAGTTATCGATTCCTGTGATAGCTAGTAGATATTGGCACTTACAAGTTGTATATTTTAGCACATACAAGTTATTATATAAGCACTTACACGTTGTATATTACTAATATTAGCACTTACAAATTATTGTATGAATACAGGTAGCCTATAAGCGCATAGCATTAATTATATTGATTTATTTTTCTCCAATTTCCATATTTTATTGTTGTATGGTTTCTTTCTGTAGCTTGTTTCAAATTAATCTCTATGCCGATGTTCAACTGTTTATTGTATTACATGTATGATATAATGTGTTGAATGAATCAATATCTTATCTTAAGGTGCGTACAGATTTATGCGCCACAAACATGAGCAATTCACTTTTAATCAGCTGATGCCAAGCTTTTTATATCTGTATCTTACCGTTTCTGTAAAAATACAGATATAGTCAGCTGATTAAAAGTGAATTGCTCATGTTCGCGGCGCGTATATCTTTATGCACCTTTATCTTAGCAGTGATACTGAACTATACCCCACATGGATATTATAGTGAATATCAGAAGAAAATTTACTTGAAGAACAGAGTTTTATTTTGTCACATCCACATTATCACAATATCAATTCTCATTCATAAATTTTATGAAAACCAACTTGTTCTGATACAACCTATCAATACATGGCACCAATAAAACAATAGCCTTCACAGTATCAATGAAACACCATATTGATACACCTATCACTAAATCACCCATGCACTGGCTAAATTAATACTCCTTCAACTCCTATTTATATTCAAATACCTAGTTTATATATAATTTGGACTCAAAATTGAACAAAAACCATGAAGTGTAGCTAAAAAATAACCTATTTTTGGAAAATTTCTATCTAAATTTGGGAAAGGAACAGTTTTGGGATTTAAGTCTGTTGTTCCATTATCAATCATTCATAATTGAGAATGATAGTGTATGTACCAATGTATAAATAAATTAATACTCCTTCAACTCTAACCTTAATTAATATAAAATTAGCAACGTGGCTAGTTGATGGAATTGTCAATGAATTCCTGTACCTATCTCAAAAAAATTCCCCTATAAATCGCCTTACATTTCCCTCCCAAATGAAATTCATGTGCGATTCCCGATTTTCCCACCCTGTGGACACCCTGTCATATATTAAGTTTCATAAAAACACTCATATGGGCTACTTTTTAACAAATTAATAAAAACAATATAAAAATCTTGAAGTACCCTTTATTTTTAAAATAGTTCAACAACTAGTTTCAACCCTAACTCAAGTCATTTTCAACTGGAGAATTTAATTGAATTCAATTTATTTAAAAAATAAAGGGTACTTCAAGTTTTTTATATTGCCTTTATTAATTTCTATATTAAGTTATATCCACTTTCTGTTTCAACTGAGATTTTAAGATTGAAATTGCCCAAAATTGATTTTTTTCAGAGATAATCAACGTTTTTTTGGAGTAGAATGTGTGTGAGGTTACACAGGATGGTGACAGTAGATGTTTTTACACACTCAAATAAGGATAATAATAATAATAATAATACTAGGGATTATGCCCACATAAGCTCATAGGCTTACCAACACATAAAGATTTGATACAGCAGGCTATCACAGATCTCAAGGTTTCCCTGGCCCTAGCCTAATCATCAATTTATGGGCCGGTTTCCAAGCTCAAGATTAAGCTAATAACTTTAAACAGCTGGAGTCAGAAAATTGGCTTTCCAAAACGAGGCGTACGTTTTCAGTCGTTACATAAAATAATAGAGTTTAAGATTCAAGTTCAACTTTCAACTCAGAATTCAACTTTTTTGATGAAAGTAAAAAAATCATTGTTTTTTTTCTGAATATCACTTTGCTTAGACTTATAAGATGTACTATAAAGGGTGGATTTTATGACAATATAACGGGGATAATGGTTAAGTTACTCTCTATTGGTTTTCAATATTGTTCATCCAACATATATTTTAGTAGAAATAAATTAAAATGTACATCCATGTCATGAAAATTAGAAGTTTCCCCAGTCTTGTAAAGATGCTAGTTCCATGGAGGCTATTACACAAAATCACTATAACTATTTTAAAACTAATTTAATAAATCGCTATAACTATTTTAAAACGGCTACTAACTTAATGAAAAAATAACACAACATTTCGACATTACTCCGGTCAGCTGCGGAAACAAAACTGAAAGTTGAATGGTGAGTAGCTTTATTAGTGAGCACGGTTTGTAGTCACACTACCGAGTCGTCAACAACATGGCGCCACTCGTTCATTTCCCCCCTATGCCTCAGAAGCCAAGTTACAAGTGGTGGACAGTATCTGTTGCTTTGAACTCACAGAAATCACAGCTGAAGGGTCTTTCTCCTGTGTGTCCTTAGATGAGTGAAGAGATGTGATTTCCATGTTGCTTTGCAGTCACCAAAATCACAGATCACAGCTGACAGGGCTTTATCCAGTGTGTGTTTTTAAATGTCTGAAAAGAGTTGATTTCCATTTTGCTTTGTAGTCACAGAAATTACAGCTGAAGGGTATTTCTCCAGTGTGAATCCTCAGATGTATTTTGAGATCAGATTTCTTTGTAGCTCTGTAGTCACAGGAATCACAGCTCAAGGGTCTACTGTATCTCCTGTTTGTGTCTTTAAATGAGAGTTAAGATTTTATATCTGTGTTGCTTTATAATCACAAAGATTAGGTACTGCTGAAGGGACTTTCTTCAGTGTGTGACTTTAGATGAACGATGAGATATTTTTCCTGTGTAGCTTTGTACTCACAGAAATTACAGCTGAAGGGTCTCTCACCAGTGTGAATCCTCACATGTGTATCGAGAGCAGATTTATGTCTAGTTTTGTAATCACATACATTACAGCTGAAGGATCTTTCTCCTGTGTGTTTCCTTAGATGAGTGATGAGACTTGATTGATGTTTTGATTTGTAATCACAGAAATCACAGCTGAAGGTGTTTTCTCCAGTGTGTGTTTCTTTTAAATGTCTGATGAGATAATGTTTCTGTGTTGCTTTGTACTCACAGAAATCACAGCTGAAGGTGTTTTCTCCAGTGTGTGTTTCTTTTAAATGTCTGATGAGATAATGTTTCTGTGTTGCTTTGTACTCACAGAAATAACAGCTGAAGGGTCTCTCTCCAGTGTGAATCCTCATATGTGTAACGAGAGAAGATTTATGTCTAGCTTTGTAACCACAGTTATTACATCTGAAGGATCTTTTTCCTTTGTGTGTCCTTAGATGAATGATGAGAATTGATTTATGTTTTGATTTGAAATCACAGAAATCACAGCTGAAGGGGCTTTCTCCAGTGTGTGACTTTAGATGAATGATGAGATATTTTTCCTGTGTTGCTTTGTACTCACAGAAATTACAGCTGAAGGGTCTTTCTCCAGTGTGAATCCTCAGATGTGTATCGAGAGCAGATTTATGTCCAGCTTTGTAATCACAGACATTACAGCTGAAGGATCTTTCTTCTGTGTGTGTCCTTAGATGAGTGTTGAGACTTGATTTACGTTTTGATTTATAATCACATAAATCACAGCTGAAGGAGCTTTCAGTGTGTGACTTTAGATGATTGATGAGATGTGATTTCTGTGTTGCTTTGTACTCACAGAAATTACAGCTGAAGGATCTCTCTCTAGTGTGTGACTTTAGATGATTGATGAGATGTGATTTCTGTGTTGCTTTGTACTCACAGAGATGACAGCTGAAGGGTCTTTCTCCAGTGTGTAACTTTAAATGATTGTCGAGATTTGATATCTGTTCTGCTTTGTACTCACAGAAATAACAGTTGAAGAGGCTTTTTCCAGTGTGTGTCCTTAGATGAGTGATGAGATGTGATTTATGTTTTGCTTTGTAACTACAGAAATCACAGTTGAAGGGTCTTTCTCCAGTATGTGTCCTTAGATGATTGATGAGATGTGATTTCTGTGTTGCTTTGTACTCACAGAAATCACAGCTGAAAGGTCTTTCTCCAGTGTGTAACTTTAAATGATTGACGAGATTTGATATCTGTTCTGCTTTGTACTCACAGAAATAACAGTTGAAGAGGCTTTTTCCAGTGTGTGTCCTTAGATGAGTGATGAGACTTGATTTATGTTTTGCTTTGTAATCACAGAAATCACAGCTGAAGGGGGTTTCTCCTGTGTGTGTCCCTATATGAGTGATGAGATGTGATTGATGCATTGTTTTGTAGTCACAGTATTTGCATTTATGTTGTTTTCTACTTGTGTGCATTCTAGAATGGAAATTCAATTCTCTGATGCTGTTGAATGATTCACCACACAATTCACACATGGTTAATTCAATATCAATTGCTGATTCAATCACATCCTCCCTTGCACTTTCGATTAGTAATTCCACCTCATTGCAATCTTCTTCAGAATCGTTCATCATAGAGTTTCCAGGAGTTGCCTCAATAGACCTATTGAAGCTTGCACCTTCTCGTTCCTCAAAGTATGGTGGACACTGTCCAGATGAAACATTCCCACTTTTGTAATTCTCAGATACTACATCAGAAGAAAAATCTTCAATTTGCATCAATAAATCTGAATGGTCTGTTTCAAATGATTCATCTTCCTCCTTGGCTCCCTCATTTTCAACTTTTATGTGTTCAAAAACAGAGGGTTCAGAGTTCAGTCTATCTGAGGAGAGAGAATAGACACTTTGAATCTGCAGACAGGTATCACTCTCTTGCTTTATTTCTCCAATTCTCACTCCAACTTCTACTCCAAGTTGTTGTTCTTCTTCTCCAATTAGTTCCTCTGATTTAATCCAAAATATTTCAATGGGAAATTTTGTGTAGTTGTGGTCCAAGTATACACTTTCATTATCAATGAGTTGGATGTGATGCTTTTCTTCAATGGTGTCTTGATGTTGATCTGGTTCATGGATTGGCCAATCACTGTTGTCCATGTCTGGTCCTTGATGTGGTAATCGTGATGCTGACCTTGAGTTGTCTTGACCTTGACAATCCAAGTAGTCTGGCTGGATGTGGACTGGACTGGATCCACTGTGGCTTCCACACTCTCCTCCCTGTAAGCAAGTCAGTGGCTGAGTTAGTCAGATTTGGTGGAGTATTTGGACAAATACATTACTACTACTTCATGGCCTATGACAGATTTAATGATCTTGAATTCGATGAATGTGCACTTTTATGGCTGTGCAAAGGCTAAAAATTAACTTCATACTGGTGATATTTTTCAAAGTTTTTTGATTTGTACATCATAAAACTATCAAAATGGAAATGTTTTCTCAGGAAAACATTTTTTCCCATCATTACTTTTTGAGATATGAGGGACTAAAGTTAAAATTTTTGGGACAGAACATTTCAAATTCGGTGAGATAAATCAATGAGATTTAGAGGATAAATTCTTCATGGTATTGTTGATTGGATAAAACAAACATTTTTGAGAAAGTTATTCAATTTACCATAAATGTTCAAAAATAACTCAACTGAAAGTTATTTTTGGTCATTTTTAGTGAATTGAATATCTTTCCCAAAAATTGATATCAGAAAATTTTATTCAATCAACAATACCATGAAGAATTTATCCGCTGAATCTCATGGATTTATCTCTTACCAAGTTTGAAATGTTGTCCCAAAAAATTTAACTTTAGGTGCTCATATCTCAAAAAGTAATGATCAGAAAAAATGTTTTCCTGAGAAAACTATTTCATTTTGATAGCTCGATGATGTACAAATCGAAAAACTTTGAGAAATATCACCAGCAGATAGTTTATTTTTAGCCACAACCTTAATGAATGGATTTGATCGAGTACTTGACAGATGAGTCACCACTATATTTTATTACTTTCCTTGCCCTATTACCATAGGTAAGGGAAGTATTGCTTTCCGAGAAAAATTAAGGTACCCCAATTTCTAAATTTCTATAAGTTTCAAGGTCCCCTGAGTCCAAAAAAGTGGTTTTTGGGTATTGGTCAGTATGTGTGTGTGT
Source organism: Nilaparvata lugens (assembly GCF_014356525.2). NCBI lineage: Eukaryota > Metazoa > Arthropoda > Insecta > Hemiptera > Delphacidae > Nilaparvata > Nilaparvata lugens. The sequence continues at coordinate 10,860,129 of NC_052517.1, read as the reverse complement.
GTGTGTGTGTGCGTCTGTGTACACGATATCTCATCTCCCAAAAAACGGAATGACTTGGAATTTAGAACTTAAGGTCCTTACAATAAGAGGATCCGACACGAACAATTTCAATCAAATGCAATTCAAGATGGCGGCTAAAATGAAGAAAATGTTGTCAAAAACAGGGTTTTTCATGGTTTTCTCAAAAACGGCTCCAACGATTTCGATTAAATGTATACCTAGAATAGTCATTGATAAGCTCTATCAACTGCTACAAGTCCCATATATGTAAAAATTTCAGGAGTTCCGCCCCATCTATTCAAAGTTTGATTTTAGATTCCCAATTATCAGGCTTCAGATACAATTTAAACAAAAAAATTCGAGTAGAAAAGATTGAGCATGAGAATCTCTACGATTAATGTTTAGAAAATTTTTCACCTAAAATTAAAATTAAGCTCAAAATTCGAGAAAATGTGATTATCCAATTGCAAACTGTTGATTCTATTAAATGATTCACTATGAAGAGATAGCAGACCTCATATGTCTCCAGCATTATTGTCCTGTCACCAGCTGGCTCAGATCTTTGTTTATAAGTAGACTTGAGATGTGCGTGAACACTAGCTTCAGGTGATAAATTTTCATCACGGCAAGGAAAGTTGAGTGAGTGCACCACACCAGAGTTTTATAGTTTATATCAGATTCAATGAATGACCTTCCAACGAATTGATTTGATGGAGTACTTGACAGATGAGTTACCACTATTTCATGACAATATATATGTTTTAATGTTTTGATAATAACTTAATTATAAAAATCTATTCATCTAAAATTATTTTATTTAGATAGGAATCTATCAACAAGAAGATGAAATAGAGAATTGAATTAATTCAAGGATGAAATAAATATACCTTTTGAGGGCATATTCTTAAGAGAAGGGCATGGTTCAAGTTTACATGAATCATTCAAGTTTTTTAAGATTTGAGTTGAATAGGCGATTTTGTAAAGTATACTTGAATTCAAGCTATCATAGCTCCATAAGTTTAATTATAAATTGAAAAATCAAATTAAGGAGTTTTCCTCTTACTTTTCAGACTTCTCTATCCAGTTGTTTATATATTCTACATCAATTGACAATGGTTTTTGTCTCATTTTCTCATTTGTAGGATGGATAATACCTTCAAGAATCAAGTTGTATCTAAACGTCAAACATGTTCAACATCTACAAAACTTGAAGAAGGAACTTGTAGATTCAAGTTTCTGTTCTTGTAAACTTGAATTAGGCCTACACCTAACCTGACTAATGTGAAACTTAGGATACTTAAGGATTCAAACATTATTTAAACTAAACTCAATCAACTTTAAACCATGATCTTCTAATTTTGACTTCCCCCACAATTACTTCGAGATCATGCCAGAAACACTAATGTAAAGTTTGCAGATTTAGGCCCGGTTGCACGAAATCCGGTTGAATTTTAACAGTGATTAATTTCTCAAGAACCAATCGGAGAAGGTCTTCTTGATGAGACGGCTTCTCTGATTGGTTCTTGAGGAATTAATAACGATTAAACTGTAATTGGCTTTTGTGCAACCGGCACTAAACCTTTCAATAATTTAACCTCATCTATAAATAATATTAGGCCTATAATGGAGGGAATTGGCATATGAATGCACAGAATTGGAAATAGACTACATGATTGGAGATTGGAGCATCCATTATAAACAGATTAACTAGCAATTTTACATTGATAAGCTTCTGAATTTACATAAGATGGTTGTAGGCTGTTTTATATTCTTATTAATCAATAAATCTGTATTCAATAATTCATTACATTGATGATTCAAAGTTAAGGCAACAATAGAAGTTAAACAAAACAGAGCTTTCTCAAAGTGAATCAATGGCCAAATTGGTAGGTTAGAGTTTCAAGATCAATAATTTTTAGCTGAGAATTTCAAACATTAATAAGATTACTGTTATTTGATTAATTTTAACAAAATAATGGATAATTTTTTTATATTTTGAAGTCTTTTAAAGATAATGAGATTGTTGGATTAATTTCTTCAATCCAATGCATGGGTTAGGCCTACATCATGCCAGTCATAAGTAATAAATTATGCTTGTAATAAGTGGTACACACCTCAAATAGCAAATATGAGAAATTGGCTGATTATTTTGTATAATAGATGGAAGTATAGTCATGACATTGAAGATAGGCAAAACTTCTTGAAATTTAAAAGAGATTATAGGAAAGCCATTACAAACTCTAAAATTAAGACCAATGATGACTGTATTACTAGAGCAAAAAATTTGTGTAAAGCGGCATGGAATATTATAAAAACTGAGTCAGCAACTTCTGGATATAAACAGCAAGAGCCACCTATATCAGCAGATGTTTTAAACAATTATTTTATAAATGTATCATGTGCTATTAATGCTAGTAACGTACCTTCTGAGAATCATTCAATTTTGTTAAATAAATTTAAAATGCCTTTGAACTTAGAAAATAATAATTTCAAATGGAAAAAAGTGGAACCAAAGCTGGTTCTTGACATTGTAAAAAATCTAAGCACTTCATCAGCAGGTGATATTTATGGCCTGAGCAATGTCGTTGTCAAAGGTTTCATAGAAGGTATACTGACACCTCTTACATTTCTGATTAATTCAGTTCTTATGGGTGGAAAATTTCCAGATTGCTTAAAGCTCAGTAAGGTAACTCCGGTTTACAAGAAAGGTGATAAAACGCAGCCTAATAGTTACAGACCAATAGCTTTAGTTCCTATAATAGGTAAGATTATTGAAGCCTGTATGTTTGTTCAATTGTACGACTATTTTAATTCCAATGACTTACTCTATGAACATCAATATGGTTACCGACCGAAACATTCTACCATAACAGCCGTTGAGACTGTTGTTAATAGGATATTAGAAGCATTTGAGAATAAGTTAATTGCAGGTGTGTGTCTAATAGATTTACAAAAAGCATTCGACTCCATATCACACACTATTCTAGAGAATAAATTACGCCACTATGGTATCTTGGGCAGTGAGCTAAATGTAATCATGTCTTATCTGCAGAATAGGAGACAAGTTGTAATTATAAACAGTAAGAAGTCAGAAGTTGTAAAGGTGATTGCAGGAGTACCTCAAGGGTCGATATTGGGCCCATTCCTATTTCTAATATTCATGAATGACTTTCATTGTAGTGTATCATCTAATAATTGTCTACCAATACTGTATGCAGACGACACATCATTGATGTGCTCTCAAAAAAGACAGGAAGACGTTACAGCAAGGTTGATAGAGAGTATCCAATTGTCTACGGCCTGGTTTGAATCTAATAGATTAGCAATTAATAATGATAAGACTGAGAATATATATTTTTCATTGGCGAACAATGTTTGTGAGAATAGATCAGTCAAATTGTTAGGTTTATATTTAGATAAGTTAACATGGAAAGAGCAAGTGGAGTTTGTATGCAGGAAAATTTCAAGAGTAGTCTATCTTATAAGGAAGTTAAAATATTGCGTAGGTACTCAAACACTACTGATGACCTATTTTGGCCTGTTCCACTCACTCATCAGTTATGGAGTTATGCTGTGGGGGAACAGCAGCAATGCAGGAAGGGTGTTAATACTACAGAAAAAAGTCATCAGAATTATTGCTAACCTGCAGCAAAGAGATTCCTGTAGAGAGAGTTTTATTAAATTCGGTATAATGACTGTGACTTCATTGTATATTTACTACAATCTAATCCAGGTGAGAAACAATTTGGGAAATTATCTTCAAAATAGTGATAACCATAATTACAATACCAGACAAAACGGTGACCTTCTCACACCCTATGTAAGATTGTCTAGAACTCATAGGAGTCATATGTATCAGAGGCATGTAATGTTTAATAAAATCCCCATAGCAATAAGAAATTTGCAAGAAAAAAGCTTTAAATTAGTGGTAAAGAATTGGCTGAAAAAGAATCCATTTTATAACTTAAGAGAATTTCTAGACTGTGATATTAGTAGTATTGCTAGACTGTGAGCTATAATTAGTTTTCATGTTATATATTATATTGTAATATGTATTTCAAATTTATATTTTGACGAAGCCTATTGCATTGATGTTTATATGTTTAATGGCAAATAAAATTCTTATTCTTATTCTTATTCTTAAATGCATCTATTTGATGTATGGTAACGATAATTCAATTGGAAACAGGAAATTATAATTAAATTTATGGTAACGAATTCAAATAGGCCTTTTTGACATTCATTAGGCTATAGTGTTATGAATGGGCCTTTCAATAAGTGGATCTAGGGCCTCTAGCAATCAGTGACTAGGATGGGACATGGAAACATCTACCGCGCTGCAGATTGCACAAACCTGACTTTGGCTATCCCTACTGGATGAGAGTGTTACTGCATTTTGATAATTGGTAGCGACGAGTAGCTAATACTATTTTATATTTGTTTTTAAGGGTAACTCTTTTCAATGGTTTCCAGTTTATTCGCAATGCATCAATTTATACAACTAGTTGGATTATTATAAATTAACCTCCCAACCATACGGTACCTATTTCATGAAATAAACAGTTATTCCACTATTTACTAATTATCTCGCCTTAGTTCTTATTAACATTTATAAATAATTATTCTTGGTTGAAGGGACGGGTCAAAAGTTTGTTTCAAAATCAAAAGCAATTTTCACTTCAACACTAAGTAGGTGACAGATTATCATGATAAAAACTCAAATAATGACAATCAACTTATATTTGATTCTATAAAGTATGCTTTATTAATCATGGCTATGAAAAGTACACACAAAGAGGCCTATTATATTCCAGTTAAAATCTTCTATTTCTTCAAATGTTGGATTTTCTTTCGTACAATCAGCTTATTGAGCTTGATGAAAATAATTTTGTAGTGGAATAATTTTATAATTAGATATTGAGAACGTCCGTCCACACTTGATGAAGGTAAGGTAAATGTATATAAAGTTCTGAAGGTGGTGTAGTTATTCGTATTGAATAAAAATACACAGTGTTGTTTAACCACATATTTATTAAAAAACCGCTTGTTGCACCATTATCAATCCCTGGTAAACTATGGAGATCGATAATGGTGTAACCCTCGAAACCGGTAACTCAATAAATAAATCTTTGTTTTGATGATAATAATAATAATATCGATTCACCTGGCTGGCTCAGGTCTGGTGTCAGAGTTTTCAGGTCGCAACTGATCAATTTCAGGGCCTCTGACATGACCTAACGATTGCTTTTTAAGCAGCCGGGACCGACGGCTTAACGTGTCCATCCGAAACACGGGAGTGTTTTGATAACATATTGTATTTTTAATCCGTGTAAGAATGTATCACATTCATTAAAAACACCAAATTTTCCAATACATTTTAATGCGTTGGATTTCTCATAAACAATGTATACAACATGAAAGTATGTGGTCATACGTAATTGCTGTGTTATCACAATAAATATATTGCACTCAACCGGTAATAACTTACGCAAGTGAAACCATCTTTAAAACTACCAATACCATCGCAATAGACAAATTACTAAAAATCGAAAGAAGAATCATCAGAACCTGTATTAACAAGAACTATCAAGTAGATGGACACTGGAGATTAGCTTCCAACGAAACTGTTTACAAAGAAATTGAACCTGTCACAAGTACAATAAAAAAAAAGCGAATATCTTTCTTCGGTCACCTGATTAGAGCTTCGGAGGACAGACTAAGCAGAAGAATTATTGAAAAGTTGTGGAAAAGTAAAACAAATATAAAATGGATTGACGAACTCAAGGAGGATACGAGAGAGTTGAATATAACATTCGAAGATTTGAAGAACAAGTCGGACAACATCAGAATCCTGAAGGACAAACAGACCAGACTGCAGATCAAAGTCAGACACAGAGTGGGAAGAGTGATTTCGGACGAGGAAAGGAAATTAATTTCTGAACGAATGAAGAAATATTGGGCTGAGAGAGGACGGAGTAAAGGTGGAAGATACTGACTACAGTGGTCCAATGAAGGCCATAAAATAATAATAATAATAATAATAAATATATTGCATGAAAGATTATCAAAATGCTTGTATTCCCATGTCACATTTGGCAAAGTTGAGTAATCTCAAGTTGGTGTTAATACTCAGTTCCTTTATATTGTATTCTCTTCAATTCTTATGTTACACTCATTGCAAATAGATTTTGGCCTATCTAAATGAAATTATATTGTAGGTACGCCTACCAGAGTATATAATGACAGTACAATGTGGGGTCTAGAACAAGATAACAAATAATTTTACAGATCTCATAATAATACAACAATTTAATTAATATAGCCTCCATTACGTTTTTGAAAAGTATAAAATAGGAATTGGGTAAAACACGCTATAGCTGAGCTTATTTCAAAAAATCACTCCACTTATATGGGCTGGCTACTTTATTCAAATTAATAAAATCAATATAAAAACTTGTAGTACCATTTTATTAAAACCTTTTATAGTTTATTTAAAGCTTTTATTGTTTTAATAGAAGAATACTACAAATTTTTATATTGTTCTTTATTAATCTGATTATATTAGAAACTAATAAAATTAGTAAGTAAATTATTAGAAACTCATAAATATTATTATAAACTAATAAAATTAGTAAGTAAATTTAAATTTTAAAAGAAATGTAAAGTAATAATTTATGGGATTTGAATTTTGGTACAAGCAAGATGGCGTCACCATGCTAATGCCTTTCTGATCTGTAAACTTTTTCTTTCTTGCAATTCATTAAAAAAATGAAGTTTAATAATTCACAAATATTATACTATAATGAAATAATTTGATATAGTAATAGTTCAATAATTGAATGTGATAAGAATTTTACTTAATTCTCAAGTTTTGGAATGAATTGGATGCTGAAAGCTGTAAATGAACTGTGAACTAAAATTTGAACAAGAATTGCTATTAAACATATTTTTCATATCAAATAGATTTTTATTTTTTTAGATTTTAAAGTTATTATGTACAATTACTCAATTTTTGGTAATTATATGAGAATGGGAATTTGTGGAGATTGTGTATTCAAGCCACATTGTGACACTTCCTTTGTGGCAGCCATTTTGAACCAGTTGGCTTTAGACCAGTTTGCTGCACGCCGTTTTCATCATAGACAGTATTTCACCAGCATCGATTTAAAAAGTTCTTTCTGGCAGGTAAAATTGACAGAAGAGTCGAAGAAACTGACAGCATTTCGCTTCGAGGGTCAAGTGTATTGTTTTGAACGAGTTCCGTTTGGTTTGTGTGTTAGTATGTCGGCGTTTGTGAGAGCTATGCATCATGTTTTGGGGGAAGAGTTCACAGACAAAGTAATTATTTACGTTGACGACTTATTGATAATAACAGAGACCTACCAAGAACATTTGTATATATTAGATCGAGTATTTAAGAAGCTAAATGAATATGGAGTTACAATCAATCTAGAAAAATCAAACATTCTAAAGAAAGAAGTATTGTTTCTGGGACATATTATTTCTAAACATGGAATTAGGATGAATGAGGAGAGAACACGCGCTATCATATCTTTCAAAACTCCAAAGAATAAAAGAGAACTGCAGTCTTTTCTTGGAATGGCAAATTTTTACAGAAGATTTCAAAGAAATTATGCTGAATTAACTGTTCCATTCAAGCATAATTTGAGCAGTAAGAATAAGTGGAGATGGGAAAAAGAGGAAGATGAAGCTTTTCAAAAAATCAAGGTGAAATTTCTAGAAAGTGTCGTGTTGAAGCACCCTGATTTCAATTCAAAGTTTATAATTACGTGTGATGCAAGTGGATTTGCAGTCGCTGGTGTTTTATCACAGATAAACAAAGATGGAGATGAAGTTCTTATCAGTTTTGCCAGTAAAACTCTAAATCAACAGGAGATAAACTACAGTACAACAGAAAAGGAGTTATACAGCATGGTGTTTTCCTGTATTAAATTCAGAGAGTATATACTGGGGAATGAATTGATTGTATGCACTGATCACAAGGCAATTACATTTCTCAGGTCATGTAAATTACCAACAGGGAGACTAACTCGTTGGTCGCTTATATTAGCTCCCTATAATATTCAGTGGGAATTTGTGAAAGGAACAGAGAATAAGGTAGCTGACTGTTTATCTAGAGAGAATGAAGAAGTAGCAGAGCAGATGTTAGAAGATCGAGCATTTGAAGTGTACCTTATAAAGATTGAAGACTCAGAACTGAGAAAGAAATTGAAGAGAATAAAAGATTTTCAAATGAATGACGCAGAGCATGTAAAAATATTATTGAATGTTTAGATCAAGGGAAGGAAGTAGCAAAACGTTTTCACATAATAAAAAATGACATTCTATTTAGCAGAAAGGATGATAAACAGGAAAGTTGGAAATTATGTATTCCTGCAGCATTGGAAAAAGACATGATCCTAGAATATCACAAAATATTAGGACATGCAGGCATAAACAAAATTTATCATGCACTTCGAGAAACGTGTTACTTCAAGCAGATGTATAGAAAAATTTTCGACTTAGTTTCTTCCTGTGACCTGTGTCAGAAAGCGAAACCATCGAATAAAGAGCAAGCTGGACTTATGAAATGCATTCTTCAAGAGAGGAAACTACACCAGGTATTCGCAGATGTATGTGGACCGCTACCAAAGTCGAGATTCGGCAATGAATACATTTTCATCATGCATGATGCATTTACCAAATACACGAAATTGTATGCAGTACGAAGATCCACGGCAAAACAACTTTTGAACAAAGTAAAACAGTATATAGATGAAATAGGGAAACCGGAATTTTTTATCACCGATCATGGAACATACTTTGTCAGTAACACCTGGATAAGTGAGATGACCCGATTGGACATTAAAAATCGTTTGACATCTGTGTACCACCCTCAGAGCAATTTGAGTGAGAGGAGTCTGAAAGATATGGTGACACAACTTCGAATTCTGTGTCATAAAAAACATTCCAAGTGGTCGAAAAGTAGAAGTAGAAGAAGTGATGAACAGTACATATCATGAGAGTATTGGGATGACACCAATTGAAGCAATGTTAGGAAGAAAACCAGAACAGCCGCTTGAACAATTAATCGTCTATCCTTTGGATGATAGAGAAATGCTATCAGAAAATCAAAGAACGATTAGAATACGAAGCAGATTGGAAGAAATGGCTGAAAGAAGGAAAAGGAGACATGACAAGGATATAAAATCTCCTATTCAATATAAGGAAGGAGATTTAGTTCTTATTAAGAAGAATATCCACTCAAATAAGGATGACAAAATAATTTCGAAACTGTGTCTAAAATATGAAGGACCATATCAAGTTTCAAAGAAGAAGAGCGACAACTGCTACGTAATTAACTCTATGGATGATAAACTAGTTGGTGTGTACAATATAGAGAGAATGAAGGCATATAAAAAGGCGACAGGAGAACGTGTAGACTAGCATTTAGTGAAGCTCACGATAAGGGTGGATTGAGTAGCCCTTAGAAGGAGTAAACCTAAATGCTAATATAGTCTATGAAGAGATTGTAAATAGATAGGGAATTGGAGATGAATCTCCAAAGCTGACTAAGTTGACATCATCAGCTTACGAGAGTCACTAGGGTAACGGCTAGTCAGAATTCCACGTAACATGCAGCATCCAATGATCCAGTTGTACAGCGATGGAGAACTACAGTGATCTTCAAACTTCTAGACCGTCCATATTATGAACTCATGTTGTGTTGTCTGAAGTGTGAGAACATTAATTCCATCACGTAGTTTACTCTTAATAACCATCCTTTTAGTGTTAATGTCGCAAAGACTAAACTCATGTTTCATTTAGTATTTGCTCTTGAGAGGGGGGTTTTGAGCCACAAATGGCGACCACGTGCTCTCCTAAAATTTAAAAATTGTAGATTTCTGTTATTTGTTGCAACACGTGCTCTGAACATATTGTATTTAAGAATATGAACGCTCGAAGAGCTAGAATAATAAAAAGAACCGTTTCTCGAAACTATTGAGAATGCATTTGAATAGCCTACCTAGACAGACACTGGGGCATTATTCTTTTCAAAATAGTTTGAAACAAAATCATTCTGTCATAGAAACTTGCTAACAATATATGATAACAGTAACGTCAGTCACAGACACGTTTACAATAGAAACCACATGGCCCACTGTGTTTTGTGTCAACCCTTGTATATATCTATAGCATAAGTTGATGGCAGGTAAATGAAGATTGTGAATAGCGATATAGATATATAGTTAGGAGAGAAGTAAATATAGATATGTAGTTTTCAATGTAACCACATGGTCAGCATATGCTACAATTTTACCACGTGGTCAGCATATGAATATATGAAGCAATTATTTGATGATCAGTTATTTGAATGGTGATCACATAAAACGATAAACATGATATATGAGTAAATGTATTTATAAACTAGGGCATGAAATAGATTAGGCTATATGTATAAAGTATTCAACAAATATAATGTTGTACAATGAATTATAATTTAATAATTATTATAAGCTAATTAAGTTAGTTGAATCTGAATTCATAGGCTAAGGACAAATTTGTAAATAGAATAAATTAGGTATATTTGATTGAAACATGTTGACAATGAGTATAAGAAACCTGCTTAATTAATTAAGTAGTAATTGATTGGTATCTTATTAATTTGATTTATTCAACTCAATTGTAATGATGTACTGTATGACATTGTATTTTGTTCATTTAATGTATTTATTATTGAAGTATTTGCCATATTAGATTTATAAGATTGATTACTGTATTAACCAAATCAATGCATTCAATTGTCAGTATCCAAACTTTAGAGTTTGAATATTGGTAAAATGTATGATATCATTTGTTTTAATAATGAAGGGGAGCCATAGTTTAAAATGATATAACATAATAAACATTATAGTGAATTCAAATTGATATTTGAATCCAGTTTGTTAGCAGAATATTAGCTGAAGAGTTTGAGTGTAGGCGGAGCTAGAGGGCGAAGGGTGATGAGGGGTGGAAAATCGTGGTTCTAGTATATAAACAGGCAGACCCTGTCTTGCAGTTGAGTTGCTGGGAGTTGCTGTTAGTTGCTGTGAGTCTCTTGGATTTTGGACAGTGTTCAGTGTAGGAGTGAGTTTTTGGTCTCAGACTTCAATTATCCTATAGGGAATTGACTGAGCCAGGTAAAGATTGTATTTAGAATTTTCAATTTTTCTCATTTCAAATCCACACCACCCCACCCTAAAAAGCCCAAATAAGTATATAAAATTTTATAACATTATAGTAAAGAGCAAACTTAATTATTACTTCTCTTTAAATTCATATCTAAAGACACAATCTTAATTAATCTCTTGAAGCTTACAGTTGAAATTCACTTCTAAGCACAAATGATAGTTTTTTAAAGCAAGGCTCCCCTAATCATATTCATTCTTTAAAATTTATCAATTCTCTTATTTTTGACTATAATCATATTTTTAACTAGAGTTGTTCAATATTTTGATTTAATTACTTATTTTTCAAGTGACCTGATAAAAATAATAAGAACTGTTTGTTGAATTTTGTTGTATAAAATTAAACTTGAACTGTAGTACTTTCGAAAACTCCATAATCTTGTATATTTTGGAACATTACTATAATTTGTAATATTACATTTTTTCTCGATTGGAATCGAATCTTCAATTCGATATCTATAAAACTTTATAGTAAATATCAGAGTCATCATTTACGGACAACTTTTTGACTGAGAATTTATCGTAAATGATTGTGTTGCATTGTTCCATGGTGTCACCGAGGCTGAGTTGACAGAATTAATAGATAAATGGATTATTTAAATAGAGATGATATATAAAAATTTAAAATAACAGTTTCAAAATAAAGTTTTATTGAGAACAAATATAAAATGTGAATTCTAAACTTGTAATTTATAATTTTTTTTTTTTTGGTGACGTGTCCATAACATCGACACTGAAGAAGCTTTGCTCTGTTCCTGGTAGCTAGGCTTTTCCTGTTCCTTCTTCTCTGAAACTTATGGCTGGCTATGTGTGTTGTAATTTGTACTCTCTGAATATTTTTCTGTTTAAGTGAATTTATTATTGTTTTAAATTGAGTTTTAAACAGTTTATAGTGTTCTATTTTGTCTGTATATTGTTTATTGTGTATACAAGCCAATAGCCACTGTTTTTCAACTATATAAACTGGATGAGTACTTAGCTCGTAGTGACTTTAGATGCTTAGGCTTGTAAGATACTGTTCTTTGTGTATTTGTGTAGTATATTGCCAAAATTCTTCTGAAGATTATAAGTTCATTTGCTCTGAAAACTGGATTTCTCATTCATAGGCGATAGATCCATTCATAGTTTATCAAGAATCTATTACATTGGAGCCGACAACTATCCTTAGGTTAATAGGTGTGAAATGCTATCCAACCGATTTAGGAAAAATTGGTAGCACAGCAAATGTTACCCCTGTGGTGGGACCGAATTACAAAATAAATATGTCCCAAATGGTACACCATGAAATCCCTGGTTATGAAAAATTATTAGTAGGATAGATATCTTGATAGGTTATGAATGGTATACTGCTGAGTGGGAAATCGGTTCAAGAGAGATCAAGTCCTAATGAATATATTATCTGTGCAGACTAGCAAAATGGCATACAATATGAAAAATATTAAAAATGATGATGAGTTAATAGCTGCCTTAACACAACTGTTTGATAAGCAAAATGCTAAGATTGATAATTTGAAACAAGATCAAAGTGCTAGGTTTGATGAGATGAAGCAAGAATTTGCTAGCATTAGACTAGAGCAGGTTAGTATAAACCTTCTATTGAAAAATGCACATGAAACATCGAGTGATAATCATGAAGATGAAAACAAATTGAAGCAGAATGATAGTAGTGTTGAGATTCAAGATCAATTAGTTCAAGTTTCTGACAATGTAGGCCTAGTTACTGTTGTTGAAAAAGTCAACCCTAGTGAGATAGTAGAATTGAGTAAAGAAGTAGGTAGGGAGTTGTCTTCACTGCAAAATGGCTTTGTTAAAACAAATGAACCCATGAATAAAACTATGTTCTTGAAGAAAACAAAGCACAAAGTCACCATTGATGTGTTAGTATTCAAAGGTTGTTTCAAGTTGCTTATTTACAAGATGATGACTGTGAATCACATGATGAAAGGGTATTCCCCAGCACACAATGATTAGGAATCCTGTGTTATGCCGGGATTCAGAATAGCATAATCGCTACACAGTGTATGGTAAGAGTCCATAATTGTGTCTTTTTTCTTTCCTGTAGCCTATTTTTCTTGGCCCTTAATCTTTTCAAATTTCGATTCTTTCCTGTCTTTGTGTAATGTTCAGTAAATTTCTTCTATTATGCATATCTTAACCAATCTTGTCCATAGTCATTTAAATTTGTATTTTTCTGAAATAATTTTGAAAGTTAAAATAGTAGCTTATTTTCCTAATCTTTAAATTGTTGATAAAACTTAACTTTTCTAAAATCTATCCATTGTAGTGTAAATAATTGTTTGCTTGTGGTATATTTTTTCATCATGTATTACATATTTTAATCATGTCTATTTTTTTTTTCAGGTATCATATTAGGTAATTAGGTTTTTCAGAGCAAATTATGTCCCATTTTCTCATTTTCAGTATATTTTATTAAATATACTTCCTTATGAAAGTTCAGTACTGACATGTAGGATAGGCTCTAATTAATCTTTCTCTTCTTTGTATTATTTAGGAAATTTATTTACCCAATTTTCTTTTTCTCTTGTTTGTATTTTTTAGGGAACTTATTTACCCATTATTCATCTTGATCGTCTTTGTATTGTAATCTTGAAATGTTTGTACTTATTATACAGTCTTCAAATTATGAATTATTTACAAAATAAATGGTACAATTTAGAACATGCTGAAATTTAATCTTATGTATAAATTCTTTTGTTATAATAATAAAACTTCAAAATTTGAAAGTATTAATGAATTGTGTAGCCATATATATGTGATGTATTAATGAAAGTTAACTTGAATAATGTTTTCATTGAATAAAAACGTCTTGTTATATTATTAATTGAAATGAGTTAAAGGTTAAAATTCTCTAAAGTTTTTGTAATTGATATCTTTTTCTAAATTTTAAAACTGTTTGTTCTATAAATTTTGATATGATTGATTATCGTTTGAAATGGATGCTGGAGTGTATGTAGAATTTTAATGGGGTTTGTTGATTAGAATTTTGCTGGTATGTGATTGTTTTTTTTGAGATGGAAACCCATTATTGCCTAAAGAAGGAATAACAGAGGTTATGACTTAGAGAGGCAGTAATGAGATAATATTTTTGTGTTGATTAATAATGTTGATTGCCATAGATGCAAAATAATGATTAATAATGTTGATTGCCATAGATGCTGTTTACTCATGAATATTGATTGCCTTTGAAGCAAAATATTATAGATGTTTTGAATGATTTCTTGTTTAATGATTGATAGTAAAGTTTTGTCATGAAATGTAGTTTGTGTTTAGAACATTGAAAAGTTGAAATAAACTATAGTATCCAACAAACGATGATTAATAATATTGAATAATTTGCTCTTTATAAAATATTTGAACAATGAATAAATGGAAATGAAATTATTTTTTTTTTATTGAAATTTTATAATTGATATCTCCATATTTTACAATTTATGTATTGCTGACTGTATAATAAGATAGAAACAAACATTAATCAGGGGCTAACTATATAACTCTGCAGTCTATTGTGATACATTTTCAGAAGATGTTTTTTTTTTACTATGGAATTAGATGTAACATTCACAAAAATAGAATAAGCAGACTATGGGAAACGAATATGATGAATAGAAAATGAAGATGAAATGGAACAAGAAAGCAATGAGAATGCGTACATGTGTTCACAGAATGCTTAGCTAGAAGTTGTTTCTCCTGTATGTGTTCTGATATGTTTTTTCAAATTACCTAACTGGGCACATTTATAGTCACAAAATTTGCAGCTGAAAGGAGTTTCTCCTGTATGTGTTCTGATATGAGTTTTCAAAGTACTTGAATGAGCAGTTTTGAAATCACAAAATTCGCAGCTGAAAGGTGTTTCTCCTGTATGTGTTCTGATATGTGCTTTCAAATGACCTAACTGGGCACATTTATAGTCACAAAAATTGCAGCTGAAAGGTGTTTCTCCTGTATGTGTTCTGATATGAGTTTTCAAAGTACTTGAATGAGCAGTTTTGAAATCACAAAATTTGCAGCTAAAAGGTTTTTCCCCAGTGTGTTTCCGAATGTGTCTCTTCAAATCACCAAACCTTGGTGTTTTATAGCTACATTGAGCACAGCTGTTGAGCTTGGTCTTTTTGCCAGCCACAGATGACTCAGTACTCTTTTCCACTGGAGTGAATGAAAGATCAGTCAGTCCACCCACTTCTGTTGCATAGTCTCGGCCAGATGTGCTGCCGTTTGTAGGCCACATCTCTGGTTCACTCTTCACTGAATTCACTTCAGCATCCTGCTCATCTGAAATAATCAATAATAGAACTGGTGGATTATGGAGATAGAATATTCAGGGTTAATGAAAATTGTTGAATCAGCTCCATATTACTCGAGAATAATTTGACAGTGGGTTTCTTCGTGGGAACCAACCAATTCAAATAAGAAAACTACTTTTCTGTCACCTCAAAATTTTGGTTTGCCTTCTCAAATTCAACTTCATTCTTCTAAATTGGAAGCTGGTCATAATATGATGCATGATTTCGATACAGAATTTCACTACAAAAATGATATGCAGAATGAATAATACATAAATGGAATAAATAAGTACATTGAAAATCTAAATCATCAAATTGTACTTTTACAAGTGTCAGTTGACAATTACACTGACATCTAAAGTGCGAGATAAATTTCTTTTAACACGGCTCTTTCTCAAAGACGGAGAGGTCCGATGCTCTATCCTCCACTAATCTCTCCCACTACCTAGCAGCATTCTCCTTCTTTTGTGTCTGTGTGAGAGAGCTTTGTAACGCTTCGCTCCCCAAATAATATCAAATGTTCCAAAGTGATATGTTTGTGTATGTTATGGAGATGTGTTCATCACAAGAACCTGAAGCGAAATGACTCGACGCATCCAATTGTGCGCAGGATGTTCGTCTGTGACTATGCTACAAACTGTGGAGAGAGAATTGGGTTTCACCTCTTCATGTTAAAAGTAATTTATCTCGCACATTAATCACATATTGAACAATTAAAACAGAAAGTTCTGATCTGTCAGATATTATTCTTTTGCCAACTCATTTCATTTTCATATAATTTACTAGTATATTTGAATGTGCATACCTTCGAAACTGTTTGAGATATCAATGTGTGGTTTTTGCGATTAATTATGTCTTGAAATTCTGTATCATTTGACCACCTTTCCACCTGACCACATTGATTCGAAATGTCAGATCCAAATGGTGAACCAAAATTGTTATTTGACAGAAAAGGAGTTTTTTTCAGTTCAAATAGGATCCCCAATTTGACTGCTATTAAATTATCCTTGATTCATTTTGCTCTGAGCATGATTCACATGAGGTAAACATCCCATTCAGGAGTATGATTAACACAGGAGTTTTCATTGGCAAATATTGAGCAACTTAATGTAAGAAAGCTGCACACTATCTAATCACCCAAGCAAAGTGTGTAGACCCTGATTAATTAATAATTGAGTAGTAATAGAATGAATCTAATTGATTAATTAATTCAATAAATAAATTGGATTTGATAAATCAAAAATAATCTTTCCTTACCAACTAACACTATTGGCTTATTCTAATCATCTATAATAATGTAAATGGCAAATCCATGCTTAGTTATTTTTTCAATAATTTTGGTGAACACACTTCAATAAAATACTGAAATAAATATCAACATAAGAACGTTACACATTCTGTGCATACACAGACTTTTCTATTAAGGCTGGCCACTAATGGTTGAACGAGCATGCGCACATACACAGTTGACTCAATTGTTTTGTCATTACAGCTGTGATCACAACAAAACGCTTCAAGCAAAATTTGTTGAGGTTAGGTTTCTGTATTTGCAATTCATGTTGTTCATTTTTTTCATCGCTTTTCTATTTGAGGTTAAATTATTCTTCCATCCTTAAGAAATGTAATTTACAGTACTTTATTTATTTTTTTTTATTTTATGATGGAAGCATCTATCTGATTTTGTTCAATCGTTAGTGGCCAGCCTTAGAAACACTATATTCAGGAGACAAGCATTCTAAACTTTTACCTTTCCCTAGCTAACCCTAACCTCATTTAATATATTACATTTATTAGGAGCATGATTTACATGGGGCAGACAGCCCATTCAGTAGCACCATTTACACTGATTCTCTACTTCAAACATGAAAAAAATCTGGTATGTCGCACTCACACAACTTTCCTTGCCGTTATGGAAATTTATCACCTGATGCTAGTGTTCACACGCATCTCAAGTCTACTATATTCAAAGATCCAAGCCAGCTGATGACAGGACAATAACGCTGGAGACACAAGATGTCTGCTATCTCTTCATAGTGAATGATTTAATAGAATCAACAGTTGCCAACAGTTTGCAATTGAAATAATAACATTTTCTCGAATTTTGAGCTTATTTTCAATTTTAGGTGAAAATGTTACTGAACATTAATTGTAGAGATTTTTATGATCAATCTTTTCCACTTAAAGTTTTTTGTTTGAATTGTATCTGAAGCCTGATAATTGGGAATCTAAAATCAAACTTTGCATAGATGGGGCGGAGTTCCTGGAAATTTTACAGATATGAGACTTGTGGCAGTTGATAGAGCTTATCAATGACTATTTTAGGTGAGCTGTTTTCGAGAAAATCGCGAAAAACCCTGTTTTTGACAACATTTTTGCCATTTTAGCCGCCATCTTGAATTGCATTTGATCGAAATTGTTCATGTCGGATCCTTATATTGTAAGGACCTTGAGTTCCAAATTTCAAGTTATTCCGTTAATTGTGAGATGAGATATCGTGTACACAGACGCACATACACACACAACACACACAAATACAGACCAGTACACAAAAACCACTTTTTTGGACTCAGGGGACCTTGAAACGTAGCCTATAGAAATTTAGAAATTGGGTACCTTTTTTCGGAAAGCAATACTTTCCTTACCTATGGTAATAAGGACAAGGAAATTTGAAACTCTATGAAAAAAAACAGACACACTATCTAATCACACAAGCAAAGTGTGTGGACCCTGATTAACAACGATTTGAGAAGTGATAGAATGAATCTCACCATATGACTCCTCTTTTATGAAGATTAAATTGTAGCCGGGGATTAGATGTTGCTGGTCATAGTTATCTTCCACTGGAGACCATGCAGCTGGTTGCTGGCTGCTATCATCCTCCTCCTCCATTTTAACAGAAACTGATTCCATCTGCAATATTCACATTCAAAATCAATAAAAGGACTATTATTATTATAAACTACTATTTTTATGATATTCTCATAGGACATGTTTATTGTGACGTTCTTTAAGCATGAGTTGGATATAAGCAAGCAGGAGCGTGTTTTTAAAACATCCTCACAAGTGCTCCATGGACCAGATAAAACTGCAATATAGAAAAATCATTTCACTTATATGGGCTACTTTATTCAAATTAATAAAAACAATATAAAACTTGTAGTACCCAAATTGAAAACTAGAAAATGGCTAAAGTAGGTCAAAACTAGTCGTTAAAATGTTTTAACATTTTTTTAATAAAAGGATACAAGTTTTATATTGTTTTTATTAATCTGCAATATACAAAATTTCATCCAGGACCACTTATAAAATATTACATTGGTGATTTGCTGTTAGGTTAGAAATCCACCCAATAGCAGCCTATATGGTAGAAAAGCTGATATAACAGTAAGTAGGTGGATGACTATTTTATTATGTGAGATAAAAATAAAATGTGAAGGAGAAAAAGGTGCTGTATTTACCTCTTTGAAATAAAGGTAGGTCTATAATTTGTTCTGAATTATCTTCAAATCATTGATGAAAGTGCTATGTATAGAAGTGACAGTGCTATGTACCTACTATAGAAGGTGATGGAGAAGAAATGTGGCAACTGTGAGGTCCCATCATTCCCTCTCACTTAATAGCTTAAATCACACTATAGGAGTGATTCCCAGGCTGGCAAACAATTTTTGGATATTGGCT
The DNA here is from genome assembly GCF_014356525.2 of Nilaparvata lugens. Taxonomy (NCBI): domain Eukaryota; kingdom Metazoa; phylum Arthropoda; class Insecta; order Hemiptera; family Delphacidae; genus Nilaparvata; species Nilaparvata lugens. Next base: position 10,840,922 of record NC_052517.1, on the reverse strand, counting down.
CTCATCAAATGTCCTTCTACTGTTTAATCTGTTTGCCAGTATTTGCAGTACCACATGTATTTGGGATGGCTGTCAACCATTACAGCATGCAATTTGGATTTTTTTCAATAATTAACTTATTAAAAAAATATTGAATGAAATGATTAATTAAAAAAAATTAATAAAGTAATTATTATTAAGTATTACTACAGTAATATATTTTTCTAGTAAAGATAAAACACATGCCTGATTGGAGTTTGGCTGTGGCTCTTCTTTGATGTGATTGGTTTCACATATTCCTCTCTCAATCTTTACCTGTGAACAAAAGAAATGTCTTGTGTCATTTGAAAGCTGAATTGAGATTCAGGTTATGAATTTACTAACTTTTCTTTCGTTGGAAAATCAATACTTTCCTAGCTCAATTGTCACTGCTACATCGTTTGTAGGCTATATAGAATACAATGAACTACCATATTATTTAATCTCAATCAAAAAATAGTAATTACTAAATAATTGGAATGCAAATATACATTGTAATGTACTTACAAATATGGTATTCCATAGTCTGGAAAACTGCAGTTTGACTCTGGAAACAATCAGAGAATTCATTTTTCAATAATTGTTCATAAAGGGCAAAGTACTGTTTCACCATATACCATTTTTCTAGATTCACTAGCTAAAGTGCCCCCAGGCTGGATAACCTGCCCAAAATGCAAATGATATTATGTCAGCATTTTTATTGTAAGCACTGGAAAGTCAAGAGAATTAGTTCAAAATATTTCATGTAAGCCTACATAATTAGAAATATAGTATAAATTTACTAGTAATTCAAATTCAAATTGGTTTATTCATAAAATATAAAAGTGTAATAAATTACATGAATAAATTCTCCCTGCCTGGATGATTTGTTCGTGTGCAGGGAGGAGTCGCAAATTATCAGACAGAGGGCAAACACTAGCAATAATAAAATATACTACAAACTATGAATAATAAATAAATTTGAAAGAATAATAATAGAGTTTATTTTAATAATAAATTTTAAAACTAAACATAGGAAAAAAACAATAAATAAATAAAATAAAAGTGTCAGCTCGACGGCGGTTAAAGGGCTGAGTTGGGAGTAATATAGCTTTATTAGCGTGGTACTGTGTGTATTATTTGAATGGTATTTTGGGTTCAGAACTAGAAATATTCATCTATATGGAGAATGTAGAAGAGCCTCCGCAGCATCTGAACCGATGTAGAGCAGCCACCCGCTCACTCTCCGCTTGTAGACGGCAACGCTAACCCCCTCAATGAATTGAATTTCTTAAACGGGGAAATTGAATATTTATATGCAATCTGTTTCTAGTGGGATAATAATGTTGAATTTCATTGAAGACAAAGTTACTTTTTTTATAAAGACAAGTAAATTGTTTATAAATAATTGTTTTATATTTAAAACAGGGAATTCTTGGAAAAGTAAATGTGTTGGATATCTATGATTTTTGGCCAATAGTGTTTTAATAAGTGCTCTCTGTGAGACCGCAACAGGACGCAGGACACCCAAGGAGGCACCGCCCCACGCCAAGATGCCATACTCAAGCAATGTCTGCACATATGCATAGTAGACAGAACGACAGTGTCCAGCACTCAGGACCCTTCCCAGCTGTGCAAAGGCATAATTCATCTTACGCAACCTCTTGCTCAGGTACTGCACATGGGCCACCCAACTCAACTTGTAGTCGAATATTATGGCAAGATATTTGTGAGTTAAGACTTGTTCTATCTCAGGACAGTTGCAGTCATTGGAGAATGGGTCACCACATGAATGCATCCTGAGTACCCTGGGCCCGGGGCTATTACGAAGGAATATAGGTAAACACTTGGATTTCGAAATATTAATTGACAACACAATGTTGTCAAACCAATTTTTTAGTTTAATGAGATCAGAGGAAGCATTATTGAATGTTTCAGTCCATGTGCAGCCTGTAGACACAAGTGCCGTGTCATCGGCAAAGAGAAATAATTGACCATGAAGGTGCAACCTGGATATGTTATTGATGTAAATGAGGAAAAGTAGAGGGCCCAAGGTACTCCCCAGCACCACTTCATAATCAACTGCAATAGAATCACTGTCTGTGCCATTTAATGTTATTCTCTGTGTTCAATCTTCAAAGTAGCTTCTACACCATCTTAAGGTGTGATTCTTGAAGCCAATTGCTTCAAGTTTTGCAAAAAGTATATTCCTATCTATTGAATCAAAGGCCTTGGCTAAATCCAGAAAAGAAATTGAAACTTGTTCATTGCTAGATTGTGTGGTAACATACTTGTTAATTTCAAAATGAGCAGGGGTTGACAGGGTTGCCATCATTGAAAGCGTCAACCGGAAACTTATCTTTATGAGTGGGCTGACCAGAAATCTCATTAACAACTGACCAGAATTTTCGAGGGTCTCCTCTCGCTGTATCTATTTTATTTTTATAATAAGTGAATTTTGCTCCTTTTATAGTTGAGTGAAGGACATTTCTATACCGTATATATCTATTTTTTAGAGCCAGGTTGAAAGGTTGATTTTGTGACTGTTTTATAAGTTTGTCTCTATTGCGGATTGAGTTAACCAAATTATAAGTGATCCATGGTTTGAGCCTCGAATTTTTTGCAATATTAACAACTTCAACAGTATTGGATGATACTATATTTTGTAAGGTACTGATAAAATTAATTAGTGTTTAGATCAGTTACAGGTGTTACGTGATCCCAGTTTTCATGAGATATAGAAAGGTTGATATTGGACCAGTTACATATTAACTTTACCTCCCGTTGTTCAGGTCTTTTGTTTTCTCGGGTGTGAAGTATAATACATGTAGCAAAATGATCTGTCACTGCTGATTCTATTACTACTGATTTTGCAACAAATTTACTCATCCGTCTTAGAAAAAAATGGTCTAAGCAGCTATTACTGTCAGGTCTTGTAATGTTCTCTATGCACGGTATCAGATTTGCCTCACATAGCGTGTCCAAATAATCATCACGTAATGGATAAGGATTAGGCTGTAGAAGATCGCAATTAATATCTCCACCAAATATACATAATTTGGAATGGCGAAATTCATTATCATAGTACGCAGAGAGACCCTCGATGAACTGTGGAAAGCTGGAATTAGGACTACGATAAACGGTCAACAGATCGAATTTAACCCCCTCCCAATTGAAATTAAGAGATAAGCTCGTGGCCACTCCACCCAGCAACAGCTGACTGCAAGTAATGGATAGGCTACTATCAATATAGACGACAATACCATCGCTACTATTTAAGTTATAGGACCTATGCAAAGTGTATCCTTGAATGTTATTTAAATTGCTATCATCCTTAAGCCAAGCTTCCGTAAGGATAATGAAATTTTACTTGAAGCCCTTGCAAAAGAACTATGAAAGAATCAAAGTTTTCATTATAACTACAAATGTTTTGGTGGATAACCCTAAACGCCGTCGATTTGTCAGCATCAATGTTAGCGAAATTATTTATATCATTACAGATAACACAGTCTATTAAAGGAGAATCATAAGCATCTGCATCCAGATTCATTATCTCTAAAGTACGCAATAAAAGGAAAGAAGAAGAAAATATACAATAATTGTCGTCGCTTGCAACTCATGGTGCTTTATAATTATGTTAAATATAAAATTTAGCAAGCCACAAAAAAGATAACAATTCATTAAATTGGATAGAGTTTAATACAAAGTTATCATATTAGGCTTGGTAAGTTATAAATCATGTACAGTATTTGAATTTTATGTATTTTTTTACTGACAATGCCTTTATACATGTGTATGTTTTCGGACAGTCGCCTTTAATCTATTCTATTCTAGTAGAAATAAGAACTACTTATTGGATCTACTTACAACTTATTGGATAGATTATGATTATGATTAAATAAAAGAGATCCTCTAAATAAAAAACAAATAATATTAATATATATAAAAGAATGAAAGAAAAAATTATGAAAAAGTAGTTCACTGAACTATCATAATAATTATTATAGAAGAATGTACATGTTGTGTACAATATGCTGAAGAAAACAGCATAAGGATTAAACAAAAAAATGCTGTATTTATTGCCGACATCCTTCACTGAAACTTGTAAAAAGAAATAGAAAAATGTATTAATTTATGCAAGAATATTTATCAGAAGTTTCATTTTTATTGCACTCTAATATTTGAAAGTTTACTTTTTTATTGCTTGAATGAAAGTTTGTGCTGTAAAAAAAATGTATATATGTATATTTTTTTACAAGAAGAAAAAAAATCTCGTCCGTTAGAAATGCTTATAATCTAGTTGTTTCAACTTCAGTAAGTTGAGGATAGTATTACCGTATTGTATTGGTTTTCTTATACTAGAGTGAGTATAATATAAATAGCTTATTGAACATTTTCCATTCATTGAATAAAATCATTGAATGTATGTGATAAGTGAGTTGAAAACTGTCATCAATAAAGCCATTTGGAGGAATTTTACTTTGTTGAATGAAATAAAAGAAAAGTTCAGCTAGAAGAACAAACAAGACATCTTCATGCTCAGAGGAATCAAAAACGAAAAAACGTAATAGATGTTTAGTATGGCAAAAAAACCAGAAATTGGATAAAAACAATTTGAAAGCAGAGTATCCTCTCCCACACCGATCATAGTGTTATCATTATCTCAGATTTTTGAGTGGAGACTTATCACCACTTATCTGCTTTACTGATCAACAATAATAAGGTAGATACAGTACTTTTATCTTAACTCACAACACCTCATTAAATCGTAATGTTGGATTGTTCGAATGTAAAGTTAATTGTTCGTGTGTAAGTTAAACATAAGCTACCTAACCCAAGAAATAATAAGTTCTAGAAGGTTTGAAAGCTTTAATGTAGGTTGGTGTGTAAAGCTTTAGCTTTTAGATGGCTATATGCTGGTATTATTTAAAATGTTTTGATTATTGCAAAGCTAAAAACTTGCATCTTACAACATGGCCTGATTGTACAAATGAACGATTAATTTTAGGAGAACCAATCGGAAAAGGACTTTTTGATAAGACGGCTTCTCTGATTGGTTCTCGTAGAGTTTATTTATTTAGTCATTCAGAATTATACAACTTACAGAAAAAGTACCACAGGCTTCATGCCCAAAACAGTTCAAATTCTAATTTATTTAACAGTCCAAAAGAACTAATCACGATAAAAATTTAACTAGCTTTTGTGCAAACGTTCATCTGTTGAAAAACTTTTACCAAAATTTGAATTTTATTGATACATTAGTCAAAATTTATTGACACCAACTAAACCCACAAAAGTTTAATTAACAGTCATGATCATCAGTACTTAAGTTAGGTACAGAAAGAACTTACTAAGCAGGCTTGTTCAAAAAAGTAAACTTGGTTAAGCTATTTAAAATTATTTCCTTACATAACCTGAAACTTTGTTATAACATTCTCAAATTTTGATATTGAAAATAAGTATAGTAGGCCTATAATAATATTTAATCATTGATCAAATGTATTCTCTACACTGGAATTGGAAAATATTAGCTAGGCTAGTTTTGAACTTGCTTACCATGATTTTTATGTGAATTTTTCAAGTGTGGCAACGATTGATGTGAATAACTGTTTTTTATCTACCTAATTTATAACATTTTACTATGAGTTAATACTATGTTGTAATATATAAGTTATTTGCATACAAATTTTTAAAATTAAATATTATAGCCTAAACATCAAATTTATTTATTATTATGCACGAGCTAAACAAAAACAACACAAGTTATAGAATAGACACGGCCTATTGTATATTCATTACTGAAAGTCGATGAAGCCAAGATCTACTGCGATATCTCCAAATCGTGACGTCAGCACCAGATAGTAAACTTTTCTGTAGAATTTGTTTACATTGTTTCCCATAGCAGAGTGTGTCTATTTCAGGAGGAGCGCAGCTGGAGTTTACCATTTTAATAAATAATAATTCACATTCTTCTGAAATAGACACAATCTGAAAGTTTTCTATCCGATGATGACGTCACGATTTGGAGATCCGGCAGTAGATGTTGGCTTCAGAGGCTAGACGTGGCTAAACTTCCCAGCGTGTCTATTCTATAACTGGTCTAAGATGGCAAACATGATATATCGATATTTCTCTCCCGATATATCAATATTTTCTCTCCTGTATATCGATATTTTTCTCCCGATATATCGGTGAAATAATTATTATAATTATTAATTTTTGACGTTTATTCTTTATTATAGTGAATAAATAATATTTTTTCCCTTTTTGTGTAGTTGAGAAGTTGATATTGTGGTAATTATTCATATTGAATGAAAAAGACTGAGAAATTGTCAAAAAACCACTGATTTATTGATAGTTAGAAATTGACAATTTCTCAGTCTTTTTCATTCAATAAGAATAAATAATTATCTATTTTCCGGACTGATATTAATATTTTTTGATTTTTGGGGTATCATTTAAAAGTGCGAGTATTTAAACTATTAATCATTTGTGTTAATATATTATTATTGAATACAACACATTTCAAAAAATATTAACATTATTAAGTCAAAAACCAACCTCCCTTTTCTCTCACTATCAGTGGCGTATCCTGTGTGGGGTGGATTATGGGGATGTATCCCCTCCCCCCACCCGTAATGCAACCTGAATTTTTTTGTGGCTGGATCAGCCGCAAAAATTAACATCTAATACCATATTTTTGTTGTACAATTTTAATCTATGTAAGTCGTGAAATATGTGAGTGATGAGATGATAGCACTGCAATATCAATGATAATAATAATGAGCTATTTTCTTATAGACAGTGACGAGTGGTCTAAAGAGTAGGGACTAGATAGCAGGGGATAGAAAAACTACAGATAGCACTTCAAAGTTAGATCACTTTTTACCATCTATTATTATAAAGAAATTCAATATAGCTTATACATTGATGTAGTTAGTTGATTATATAGTTTATTCAGTTTCATGCATATCTCTAAACTAGTAGTTCTGTGAACAGTAGACCTCGCGCTCTGTTACATTGAAAAATGTAATATTTTTTCTCAAAAATTAATAAATAATTTATCAATTTAAAATGACTGGCAAAAATCCTGAATAAACATAGAGCTTTCTGTCCTATCGTACCGTGACGTGTCGTCCCGGAATGTGAGTGTGAGCGCTGTTATCAGGTCTGGCTGCAACTGTCTACAACGTTGATGGTAACATACATTTTCAATATGTTAGATGTTTTTGAACGGGTAGTATTATTGACCGAGCGACGAAGTGAGGTCTAAGATTCAAGTCGACGTTTTGGCATTTCTCTTAATGTTTAAATGTTGCGCATTTACGGCGAAACGCGGTAATAGATTTTCATGAAATTTGACAGGTATGTTCCTTTTTTAATTACGCGTCGACGTATATACAAGGTTTTTGGAAATTTTGCATTTCAAGGATAATATAAAAGGAAAAAGGAGCCTCCTTCATACGCCAATATTAGAGTAAAAATCAGACTAGAATTATTCATCATAAATCGGCTTGACCCCCTCTTAAAAGTGCAAAAACTACGAAGATCATCAAGCAGAGGCCACCTCGTTATTCGTCAGACCAGCTCTACAATGAGTTTGGTGTGATGGACATAAGACAGCTCTACTCCTTGGAAATAATTTGCAGACAACACAAAAACCCGGAAAGCTTTCAACAAAGGAACCACAGTCATAACACAAGAAACAGAAACCTTCTTATTAGGAACGTGGCTAGGAAGGCAATATAATCAACGACACTTCAACCACCTAGCACCAAAACTCCACAATCTACTCCTGCACAAATCAAGTCATTAGAAAACCCAAGAAAATTAAAAAATGCCGCTAATAACTGGATTATTTCAACTGGACGACATCATATAGAAAACATTGCAAACAATATGTGAGCTCACTTACCCAACGTATTTCCAGTTTGCACCCCCACCCACAATCTATTACTACTACTAACACCTACTCTAGTACATGGGTTTCCCATAGTTGAGTAGGTTAATTAGGTTAGGAGGATGATAGCAGCCAGCAACCAGCTGCATGGTCTCCAGTGGAAAATAACTTCGGCCAGCAACATCTAATCCCTGGCTACAACATGATTTTCATAAAGGAGGAGTCATATTGTGAGATTCATTCTATCACTTCTCAAATCGTTGTTAATCAGGGTCCACACACTTTGCTTGTGTGATTAGATATAGTGTGTATGTTTTTTTTTTCATAGACGAGCTTCAACTTTCCTTGCCCTATTACCATAGGTAAGGAAAGTATTGCTTTCCGAAAAAAGGTACCCAATTTCTAAATTTCTATAGGATACGTTTCAAGGTCCCCTGAGAGTCCAAAAAAGTGGTTTTTATGTATTGGTCTGTATTTGTGTGTGTGTGTGTGTGTGTGTGTGTGTGTGTGTGTGTGTGTGTGTTGTGTGTGTGTATGAGTGTATGTGCGTCTGTGTACACGATATCTCATCTCCCAATTAACGGAATAACTTGAAATTTGGAACTCAAGGTCCCTACAATATAAGGATCCGACATTAACAATTTCGATCAAATGCAATTCAAGATGGTGGCTAAAATGGCAAAAATGTTGTCAAAAACAGGGTTTTTCGCGATTTTCTCGAAAACAACTCCAATGATTTTGATCAAATTCATACCTAAAATAGTCATTGATAAGCTCTATCAACTGCCACAAGTCTCATATCTGTAAAAATTCCAGGAACTCCGCCCCATCTATGCAAAGTTTGATTTTAGATTCCCAATTATCAGGCTTCAGATACAATTCAAACAAAAAACTTTAAGTGGAAAAGATTGAACATAAAAATCTCTACAATTAATGTTCAGTGACATTCTCACCTAAAATTGGAAATAAGCTAGAAATTCGAGAAAATGTGTTTATCCAATAAAGCAAACTGTTGGCAACTGTTGATTCTATTGAATCATTCACTATGAAGAGATAGCAGACTACGTGTGTCTCCAGCGTTATTGTCCTGTCACCAGCTGGCAGATCTTTGAATAGTAGACTTGGAATGAGCGTGTACACTTGCGTCAAGTGATAAATTTTATAACGGCAAGGAAAGTTGTGTGAGTGCGCCACACCAATTTTTTTTTTGTTTCAATTGCTTGTTTGTATTTTTTAAAGGAAATAAATTAATCTATTATTATTATCAATTACACTGAATACAATAATAGATTGTATGAGATTACCTTAAAATAGTAGCCTATTGAGTACGGTAATCAAAACATAATTAATTTTGATAGTTTTTTTAAGAATTCTTTTCTCACGTATCGTAACTTACCATACGGTACGGTAATATATATTTGGTACAAATTGCATGAAAAATTCTAAATATATAGGATAGTGAATAACTGCTACCGTGATATTACTGTATTTTGTCAGTATTGCATTATCCTTGTCAAATAGCTTATGGATTAGATTTGAAAAAAATAATGTTAAAAGATATATTTCCAAAAATTCAAAATAATAAAAACATTACAATTAAACGTAAAAAATTAGGTGAATTTGTTCAAAGTAGATGAAATTTTAGAATAACATTATCAATGACTGCATTGATTTCATCATTTCAAGGACAAAATCTCAGACATTGATTTCATTTAATGCGCATAACACACCAGTGATTGCATGCTTTCTATCAGATAGCTTCATGGAGGCGAGAAATCGTTGAATAATTTATTAGACATAAATCGTAAATCGATGAGTTTCGTGCCTCTAAAAATCACGATAAACTGCGATTTTTGCCAGTTTCATGTTTGAATCGAAGTTGTGAAGTTGTAACGGGTGTGAATTTTGATTCCAAGTTAAATTTAAGGAGGTTTATTCCTAAAATCATCCACAATAAAAAGAGCGAATTCTCTGGTGCCAGATTTAGATATTTATTAAAATAAGTGCATAGGATCCAACTGGATTTTGATTCCAAGTTAAATCTAAAAGGTGGATTCTTTGGGAAAATTTTAAGCATTTTTTTTAGCGAATCAACCTTTCATTCAATAGTCTATCTTTATTACAAATATAATGATATTCAAAGTTGATTAAAATTCAAAATACCCTGTTGTCAATATTTGCAGTAGCAGTAGTTTTCGGGGTGATTTTCAGCATTTAATTGGGATTTTCGTTTAATAATAATTATTCATCAATTAGCATTTGAACAAATAACAAAAACTAAACTTAATTCAATAAAGGAATGAGTGAAAATAAATTATTACTTTAAAATTCCCAATTGATGAACAAAATATATGTTTCAATTCTTCTTAAATATGTTTGATGTTATTAATATGTTTATTGAAATATGCAATTGTCCACTAATCTGTTTTGAAATTCTAGTGCTATTTTAAATATTTGAAGTATCTTGGTTATATTATACTAGCAGGTAACACGTGCTCCCAAGGGTCTATTTTAAAACTTGACGTAATGAAATCTATAAAAATTGAAAATAGGCCTATAATAATCCTCGGTTGATTAGAATCTATAAGCAGCATTTCAAGTAAATCAGTCCAGTAATTAAGACGTGATGATGCGTCAAACATAATTTTCCTATACTTTACACCTGTATATGTGTATAATCCAGTTCTATCCTTTATTATAGTATAGACGATAATAGATGGTTGGATGATCATTGTTATTTTACTAAAAGATAGAATATAAGCTGAATAGTTTCCCTTTCAGAGGGAGTTTTGACAACCCACAAAACTCATTTTTCGCCACACTGCACAGAAAGCAGCTGTTTTCCAGTCCCTACTTAGATCTGAAAGACATTGTTTGCAGACGACTCTCGTCTGACGTCAGAACAGGTTTCTTTCCGGCCTAGTACCCTTTCCAGCCGCTAACATGGAACTAAGAAAGGTGATCAAAAAACTGCTGATCAAAAAACTTTTCATTATTTGTGTTCATTATTCAATAATTAAAACATTTATAGTAAAAAGTAAATTCGTATGGCTATTGTTGGTGGGGAGTCCCTTGCGGGAAGGTTCCACCGCCTGAATATATAATTTGAGCCGTCAATGGGCCTTACGACTGTCATACTTCAGCCGGGACCGACAGTTTAACGTGCCCATCCGATTTACAATTAAACATTTATAATAATATCATCTTATTGTAGTTAAACTCAACCTCCCACATAATTGAACATCATCTTTTAGGTTATTTAGACAAATCAGAATAAAAAATAAAAATACTTGGACAATTTCCTGATATTCAGATTACCTCAGATTTGCTAGAGCTATCACTTTCCACTTCTGCTTTCTGAAGTGCTTAGTAAACGATTATTATTATATAAATATATTGTTTATTTTTGTGTGTGGCAAAAAATAGCGTTCGCAGCACGGGCAATCAATCTTTTCTCTCAATCTTTTCTAGTCCTCGGCCTACGGCCTCGGACTTGAAAACCGATTTCGAGCCGGAAAAATCTCATTTTCTGCTCTAGGTGCAAAATATACTATTTCATTTGAAGATGTGCATATGACCTTTTTTTCGCTCAGCTTGCCAAAATACCCCTCATTCCAATATTAAAATTTTCGACTGACTGTACAGTGAGTCAGTCATTCTAATTTCGATTCTTAATTTCGACCATATGATTTGGTGATTTTTTAATGAAATCGTATGTACCATTAATGGAATTTGAACATTAATTCTGAAAAATCTAGAAGGAAAATTGAAATTTGGGCTTCCAGGTGCACGAGATTGATATTTTTAGAATCTAATTTAGAATTTGGAGATCTAAATCATTCCCGTTTTTCCGGTATGCAATCCACAAGTTGACATGTTTTGATGCGAACGAACGAACACACGAACAAACACACCCCTACTCTCTCTTATTATATAGATGATTAACTATATCACATTAAGTATATGATATCTGATATTGATTTGTCTATCTATATTGTACTGGCCTGTATTATATTATAAAGAGCTGTATTAATTCTAAAATCATGTTAAAATAAAGGTAAGGAATGTTTTGAACTTGTGGCTAGAGCACAAGACGCCAATTATTTAACTACAAATTATTTATTTTCTTGTAATTTCTTGTAAACTTCCAATCTATTTACATCTCTAAATTAATTATGATCCAAGTTAGTTAATTGATATCATGAAATAAGTTTTTTTAAGATTATTGGAATTTAAAGTTTTCAAACATATTCTGCATATAACTTGTGTTTTGGCTAGATTTCATCAGATTTTTTTCGTGATCTCATTTCATTTGCGATAAGGATAATTTCATAGCATTTCCATGGAAATGAAATTAATTTTGAGAGTTTGGGACGGGAGTTGGCTTTGAAAAGGTTCAACAGGTTTTGGGAGAGTCGAAAATTTACCTACACTATGAGAAGAGATATTGTAGAATTTCTCCATATTAAGTTGAATTAAAACGATATTGTCAGTTCCAAATAATTTATTCGAGCCATATAATCTATTGACCATCATCAGTGGTCTTTTTTGGTTGGACTGACCACTGAAGAAGATGCGTTTTAGTGCATTGAAACTTATGTTTGGTTCGAATGAATTAAGTGGAACTGACAATATTGTTTTTATTTCACCTTATAGTATTGAAAATATTGTTTCGGATGAAGTTTTCAACATTTATTTTAATCAGTTTCTAAGGATAATTTGTAAGCTATAGTGAGGTCCACGTTAAAATGGCAGTGGTGAAACCGTGAAAGATAGGAGAACAACTTTGCCGAACCTCTGTCTTGTCAATGCCCTCTATAGACGGTAGCTGATACAGGTTTATCGTAGTAGTAATATTAACTGTTTATCACCGTTTAAAATAATCATTCATATTTTATTAGGCAAGACATGATATTTTACAATAATTTCATAATGAATTTTCATTATTAAGATAAAATATTTTGTTAATCAATTATTAATTGTACATTATTGAAAGACGATCTGGCAACAGAGCAAAGCGTGAAAGAGATAGCCTTATCCGCTTTATTGAATGATGAACAAGGAGAGCAAAATTATTGTCAATCGTATACTGACATTATAACGTGGACCTCACTATAGAAATAGTATATATTTTGAGAGATATAAAAAGGTGTTACTTTTAAAGATGCCGTTACTAATTTAGTTTTGAGTGGGACTTTTAATTATTGGAATGTGAATAATTCTGTAGTTTTATGAAATCCACATCAATACCGTGAATAAATAATCCCAACAGAAATGTTTTAAGAGGATTTCAACGGGTTCTAAAGGGGAACATTTTTTAAATAAAAACATTCTTTTTTGGTGGAGGCAAATCAAAAAAAAAAAAATTAATGTCAAAGCTGCGCTTACACCATAGTTTGTTATTAACAAAACGTTAATTTCTCTATCTATAATATAATATAAAATATAATATATAAGTATGTATAATTCTTCTATACTTTTAGCTTTGGATTTCTGATAAGAACTGATTGATGGCTTCCAATATGATACATTTTGAACAAATAGTGTGAAAATAGTTTATAATTCATGAATATTATTGTTTTTTTTTTGTAATTGGATGCCATTTTTATAAATTTTCATTTAGGTTGTAGTGCAAAATCAAGTAAATGTGTCATCTTTTATTTTTATTATCTAATTTTATTAAATTGGTAATGAACTGTTATCAAAAGAAATAAATAATATATATATAATATATATATATATATATATATATAATATATATATATATTATATATATATATATATATAATTGTTTATATATATATATATACCGTATATAGTAAAAATATTTTTTTTATTCTTCAATGTTGTTTTTCATCACGAACTGCTTATTATTAAATCACTTTTATGGTTGACAACCAAGAAGATGGCAGAACTGCCGAAAGATCTCGTTGTCCAGTGAGTGATTAATTCATTTATATTAAAATATCTGACTGCTAGTCGTTTTTTCTAAAATCAAAAAGTAATTTTTTTTTATTTTGTGGATACTCCCATATGCGGTCAAGCTTTTAAAGCTTTGCATATGTGTAATTTAATCAGAAGGATTCATTGATATTAACTTTCAATTGTTTATTTGTGTATTGTATTATGAGTTTTTCTGATAAATAAAATCATTATTTCATTTCATTTCTCCATCCTTATAGATTCTATTAGATTGAACATAACTTATCATACACATGATGTGCTTATGTGTTTGTCAAGCTCCGTTTAGTCTAATAGAATCTATAAGGATTTTGAAGATTTTTGTTTGGATTTGTATTTTTAAATTAAATATATAATCTGATAAATTTAAAATTATTGTAGTACATACATTTTTTGGACTCTAAATAGTGTGTGAATTAAGTTATCATTTACAAAACCTCTAGACTGTGTAGGCCTACCGTATTCCAAATAAAGGTCGGAAAAATAAACATTTTGTTGTTAACAGCTTTGGTGTGAACGCAGCTTTATTGAATTAGAACATAGTCATGGCTGGTGAAGGTTATGTTTATATAGCAGCCTATTATATACTAATAAAAGTGGTTGACAATTTAAATTTGTATTTTCGAAATTAAAACATTTTTTGGATGAAGTTTGAATGTTTCTAGGTGAACTTTAACAGTTTCAGGTGAATTTTGCTATGTTTTGAATGAATTTCAACAGTTTCTAGAGAGAGTTTCCAAATTTTTTCCACGACAATGAGGAATATATTGAGAGTTATAAAGGAGTACTTCTCAAGTAGTACACTCCATGGACTTCATTTTATAGCAGACGATGATCAGCATTGGTCGGAAAGGTAATAACTTAGATAATATCTCAAATATTTCAAAAATAATAATAATTTGTGTTACAATTTTCCAAAATGCATTCCAATATTATTTATATAGTCCAGACACTATATAATTATAAAAGTGTTTTATGACTTTATTCATATTGATTGGTGTACCTAAATGTTTGTTTGACGATTGTTTTAACATGTGAAAGTGTTTCTGACAATGAAAGTGATTTGATTTGATTTGCAGTGGATATTCTAAACAGTATGAGTTTATATACAATAGATTCTATAATGGGTTTATATGGATGGGATGGGTGAAGGGAAAATGTCATGTTATCATGAGATATGTTATAATACATGATAAAATACATGAGAGAAGGTCAGAACCAATTTCTTCATGCAAAATTTCCTCGTGCTAGGTACAGGTTGGCCCAAAAACCTCTTATTTTCGGTTCATTTTCCAGTTTTCATCTATTTTCGCCAAATCCAGTGATCGGACAGAAAATTTTCTCTAGCCTTTTTCTTTGATTATGAAATTCTGAATAAAATGAGATCATTCGGAACTGTCCATCTCCAATGAGTACTGAGTTTTAAGAAAAAATCAACTTTGATGAATAACTGGAAGTAACATCATTATTTTCTCTCGACCTTTCTCTGCTTTCAACCACTACCTCCGTAAACAAAGCCGTAGTGCATTCGTGTGACGTCAGCACAGGTAGAGCTCCTACACCAATAAAAATTCGTTGATTTCAGCTGATCTATATCAGTAGAAATAGCTGACTAGAATAGTATGACTTGCTGATATAGATCAGCTGAAACCAACGAATTTTTATTGGTGTAGAAGCTCTACCTGTGCTGACGTCACACGAATGCACTACGGCTTTGTTTACGGAGGTAGTGTTTCAACACGGGCTGACCTGTTGCCAGTATGTCTTGATGAAGGAGATGATAAGCTTTTGATGTTAGTATTCTAGCTACACCAACCCTAACAGCCATTAGTCGTTTCCACACCGATATCACGCCGACACGACAGGAAAGGACAGAATTTACTCTGATGGACAGTATTAGAGGAGGCTGTGGTTTATAACTGCGAGAAGTCTACAGTCACAGAATTACTAGTTGACCGAGCGAAGTCAGGTCTAAGATTCAAGTCGACGGTTTGCCATTTCTCTTAATGTTCAAATGTTTAAATGTTAAATGTTTAAATGTTTAAATGTTTAAATGTTTAAATGTTTAAATGTTTAAATGTTTAAATGTTTAAATGTTTAAATGTTTGAATGTTTCAATGTTTAAATGTTTCAATGTTTAAATGTTCAAATGTTTTAATGTTTAAATGTTTAAATGTTTATATGTTGCGCATTTACGGCGAAACGCGGTAATAGATTTTCATGAAATTTGACAGGTATGTTCCTTTTTTAATTGAGCGTCGTCGTAGATACAAGGTTTTTGGAAATTTTGCATTTCAAGGATAATATAAAAGGAAAAAGGAGCTTCCTTCATACGCCAATATTAGAGTAAAAATCAGACTATAGAATAAATTATCATACCTAAATCAGCTGACAAGTGATTACACAGATGTGTGGAGAAGCCAGTCTATTGCTGTATTTCCATAAGGTCTACAGTTTCAATCATGCAGGTACTTGTTGATGAGAATACTGCGTGAGGTCTACACTGTTCACAGAACTACTAGTTGGAAGAACTGTTACCGTACACAAACTGTATCACAGATATTTTAAACTAAATAAGTAAATTCAAAATGTTAAAGTGACAATATACTTTATAAAGGGTTAACCTTTCAATAAATAATATAAATATAGAGGGTTAAGAAGAAATTTAATAAATGAGGGTTCCTCAACATTTTACAGGGTTTTCTGGACCATTTGCTGTCTGCTGTCCTGGCTGGGGTCTGCCCTCCTCATCCAATCGTCATGGGATAATTTCCAGAACAATGCGATCAGCTTTGTGGTGGAGACAACCTATTTAGACATTGACACCAGCTTTCCCTCTATCTCCATTTGCGAAGAGGATACCCAGATGATCAGAGTTTACGATTTTGCTGTCAAGTGAGTGTGGAAAAATGAGAAATAAAATCACTTTATTTGTATGGGCTACCATACTTTATTTATTTATCTATACATTGATAGAGACAGTATCATTCTCAATTATGAATGATTGGGGAAGGAACAACAGGCTTAAAGCCCAAAACTGTTCTTTTTCCAAATTTAGATAGAAATTATCCAAAAATAGGTTATGTTTACACTTCATGATTTTTTTCCAATTTTGAGTCCAAATTAGGCTATATAATATAAACTAGTAGTCCAGTCAAGGAAAGGTTATAGAGGGAAAGGTTGGGAAGACAATTTCTGACCCCACAGTTCTGTTAAGGGTAGTAAGGAGGTAAACATATCAAATGTCCTCACCCCTACCCCCTGTTCTAATGGAGTGGGGGTGGTTTGAAGATACCATTTTTTGGTTTATCGCATAAAGCTCGAAAACTATGTATCTTGAGGACTTAACTGTTACATAACAAATTAAAGCTTACATAATTTCCTTCAATATACATTCTACAACTTTCTTTATATCTCCTCTAGTTTTCGAGATAGCCGCTTTTGGAGGTGTAACATTTTTGATAAAAACACGTTTGCCACCAATTTTTTCTGTTTTTTCTCTTATAACTTTTTAAAAATAGATGGAAAAAAATCCATGTTGATTATGAGCTTATAGAGCATTGAATCCTATTAAATTTTATGTATAATTTAATTTGATTTTTTTCCAATTTTGAGTACAAAAAATACATATAAATATATTTATTAAATATATATAGAACTATCAACTTTTCATTAAAATTTATTAAAAACAATAAAAAACATGAAGTAAGCTACCCATTTATTTAATACATTTTAGACTTTAAGAAATTTCAAACGAATAGTTCCTGCCCACTTTGGCTATTTTCAAGTTTAAATCTCGCTTCAAATAAAAGGGTATTTCATGTTTTTATATTGTATTAAATTTAACACACACATTTAACAGTGAATACTCTCCACAAAGACTTGAGTCTGTGAGTGGAGAGTGAGTTCTTCCAAGTTGATTGACATTATGTTCTCTTGTTTTGTACATATAATTAAAACTATTTCAATTGAATCAACTAACATTCATCAGCAAATCGAGAATATGAATTGCACACAATGAAATTCCGTACTGGTAATAAGTATATATAGACAAATATATAGATAGTAGCTTAAAGGCTATACTTAATCATTATAAATTGCAAATTCACCAAGTTCTGAATAAGAAGGCGGATTGAATCAGTTGCTCTGCAGCATCCCTGCCAATTTCTAATAACATCTACTCAAATGTTGCTTGTAGGTGTTAATACTGTAATTTTCAGACTGTTTTAAATGATTGGGAACGTTTCTATATAATATATGATATATGTATTTACTATTATTTTTAAAGCAGTTATGTAGGAGTCGGGGATGAGCAATACCAAAGTTGATTAGATTTCTTGTATTATGAGTATGAGCTAAATTATTGAAAATGAAGTGTTTGTTGTAGTATATGTAATTCATTAAAACACGTATGTAAAGCTGTCTAATATTAAAAAACTTGAAACTCTTGGTAAACAAGATTAGATGGGTAGCGATAGTCTCGCCTGAGACATGTCTTGATGACTGCTCGCTGTGCCACCGCCACCGGCTCCAAGGCAAACGAGGAGGCTCCACCCCAAGCTATGACACCATACATAAGAACTGACTGGATATATGCGTAGTATGCCACCCGCAGTTGATGTAAAGGGAGGACCTCTCTCAGCTGTCTGAAGGCATATATCATTTTGCGCACTCGCTGCTTCAGTGAAATAGCTTGTGGAGCCCAGCTTAATTTGTGGTCAACCAGAACGCCAAGGTACCTGTACTGCTCCACTCGCTGCAATACCCCACAGTCACACGTAGTGGACTGATAGTCATCACATGAGTGGAGCCTGAGGATCTCCTGAACTGGACTACTGTTTGTTTTGAAATAAATAGGCAAATACTTAGTTTTGTCAACATTCAGAGTAAGTTTGTTCTGATCGAGCCACTTCCTGACACCAAAGAGATCCTTGGTAGCCTTACTGAAAGCATCCTCCCAGGTAGTCCCAAATGATACAACTGCAGTGTCGTCTGCAAAGAGAAATATCTTGCTATCTAGGGGAACTTTACTGAGGTTATTGATGTAGACCAGAAAAAGCAAAGGGCCTAGTGTGCTTCCCTGAATCACACCGTAATCTACATTATACATATCACTGGAAATATTATTAATACAGGTGGTCTGTTTCCGTTCATGTAGAACATAATATAAATATATTAATAATTTTAAATGAGAGATACCATTTTTGTTCTTTGAACGAGCGTTAGCGAGTTTTCACTTTTGACTTACTGAAGGCCGAAGTCGTCCGTCAGTTTGTATGTTTTACAATAACTTTAGAAGGAAATTATCAAAATTCTTGAGGATCCTCCTTCTCCTTTTCCTCTTCATCTTCCTCCTTCTACTTCTCTTTCCTCGCTCTTTATCATCCTCCTCCACCTCCTCCTCCTTTTTATCCTTCTACCCAACTTTTCCTCCTCCTCTTCCTCCTCCTCCTCCTCCACCTCCTCCTCCTTTTTCCCCTCCTACCCAACTTTTCCTCCTTCTTCTTCTCCTCCTCTTCCACCTTTTCTTCTTCATCTTCCTTCTACTCCTCCTCCTCCTCCTCCTCCTCCTCCTCTCTTTCTCCTGCTCCCCAACTCCCCCTCCTCATCCTCTTCCTCCTCTTCATCCTTTTCCTCCTCTTCCTCCTTTTCTTCTTTATCTCCCTTCTACTCGTCCTCCTCCTCCACAACCTTCTCCTCCTTTACTTCTTCTTCTCCCTCCTTCCACTCCTCCTCCTCCTCCTCCTCCTCCTCCTCCTCCTTCTCCTACTCCTCCTCCTCCTCCACCTCCTCCTCCTTTTTCTCCTCATACCCAACTCCTCCTTCTTCTCCTCCTCCTCCTTCTCCTACTCCTCCTCCTTCTCCTACTCCTCCTCCTCCTTCTCCTACTCCTCCTCCTTCTCCTACTCCTCCTCCTTCTCCTACTCCTCCTCCTTCTCCTACTCCTCCTCCTACTCCTCCTCTTTCTTCTTCTCTTCTCCATTTTCATCTTCCACCTCCACCTTCTCCTCCACCTCTTTTTCTTCCTCATCTTCCTCACTCTACTCCTCTTCTCCTTGTTCTCCATTCTCCTCCTCGTCCTCTCAACCAATTCATCAATATTCTTAACATATTCCCTCACTCCACTCTTTTATCAATTATTCTCTTTTGCAGAATGTTCGGTGTGGACCATGACTGTAACCTGGACGAGGTGATAAAGGAGATCGCTTACTTCAGAGGCACTTCTTATTACATGAAAGAATTCTGCTTCTCTGGAGATATTGACTGTCCCAAGGAGAACTACAGCTCCATTGCAAATCGGGTATGATTGATGATGTCTACATACAAGCAGAAGGAAAATAGTATGCTGCTTACTATATAGTGAGGTCCACGTTATAATGGCAGTGTTTGATAGCGCTATCTCCTTCTCGCTTTGCTCTATTGCCTGATCGTCTTTTAACAATGTAGAATTGATATTTACTGATTAATAACAAAATATTTAATCTTATTTCATGAAAAATATCGGGGAACGAGCTTCGCTCTGGAATACAAAAGCATAAAAAATTTATTACGAAAGAAGACATTATAATAATATTCAAACAGAAATGTTCTATCTAATCACAGTCAATTTAGATTAATTCCCAGAGGAATGCAAAAATTTTCCTTACAAAGCCCAGTTGCACAAAAGCCAGTTAAATTTTAATCCTGATTAACTTCACGTGAACCAAATCAGAGAAGACAATTTCAAAAAGATGAATCTACTGGAATTGTTCAGGATTGAAAATAACCCGGCTTTTTTGCAACCAGCACTAAGTACCTGATTGGATGATTACAAAAGTTCAACATCTGAGTCTTAATTTTGACACAGTCCCACACTCATGAACTCGCTCACTCACTTCCATCACCAACAGACGACAAAAAAATTATCATCAGCTGTTTTTCCAAGGATGAATAATAATTATCCTTCAAATGTCCTCCAGCGAGTTTTCCCAGAGATGAGACCTAGTAACATATAAACATATAAACATATAAACATATAAACATATAACATATAAACATATAAACATAAAAGCATATAAGCATATAAACATATAAACATATAACATATAAACATATAAACATATAAACATATAAACATAAAACATATAAACATATAACATATAAACATATAAACATATAAACATATAAACATATAAACATATAAACATATAAACATTTAAACATTTAACATTTAAACATTTAAACATTTAAACATTTAAACATTTAAACATTTAAACATTTAAACATTTAAACATTTAAACATTTAAACATTAAACATTTAAACATTTAAACATTTAAACATTAGACATTTAAACATTTAAACATTTAAACATTTAAACATTTAAACATTAACATTTAAACATTTAAACATTTAAACATTAGACATTTAAACATTTAAACATTTAAACATTTAAACATTTAAACATTTAAACATTTAAACATTAAACATTTAAACATTTAAACATTTAAACATTAGACATTTAAACATTTAAACATTTAAACATTTAAACATTAGACATTTAAACATTTAAACATTTAAACATTAAACATTAAACATTTAAACATTTAACATTTAAACATTTAAACATTTAAACATTTAAACGTTTAACGTTTAAACGTTTAAACGTTTAAACGTTTAAACATTTAAACATTTAAACATTTAAACATTTAAACATTTAAACATTTAAACATTAAACATTTAAACATTTAAACATTTAAACATTTAAACATTAAACATTTAACATTTAACATTTAAACATTTAAACATTTAAACATTAAACATTTAAAATTTAAACATTTAAACATTTAAACATTTAAACTTTAAACATTTAAACATTTAAACATTTAAACATTTAAACATTAACATTTAAACATTTAAACATTTAAACATTTAAACATTTAAACATTTAAACGTTAAACGTTTAAACATTTAAACATTTAAACATTAAACATTTAAACATTTAAACATTTAAACATTTAAACATTTAAACTTTAAACATTTAAACATTAAACATTTAAACATTTAAACATTTAAACATTTAAACATTAAACATTTAAACATTTAAACATTTAAACATTAAACATTTAAACATTTAAACATTTAAACATTTAAACATTTAAACATTTAACATTTAAACATTTAAACATTTAAACATTTAAACATTTAAACATTTAAACATTAAACATTTAAACATTTAAACATTTAAACATTAAACATTTAAACGTTTAAACGTTTAAACGTTTAAACATTTAAACATTTAAACATTTAAACATTTAAACATTTAAACATTTAAACATTTAAACATTTAAACATTTAAACATTTAAACATTTAAACATTTAAACATTTAAACATTTAAACATTTTAACATTTAAACATTTAAACATTTAAACATTTAAACATTTAAACATTTAACATTTAAACATTTAAACATTTAAACATTTAAACATTTAAACATTTAAACATTTAAACATTTAAACATTTAAACATTTAAACATTTAAACATTTGAACATTAAGAGAAATGGCAAACCGTCGACTTGAATCTTAGACCTGACTTCGCTCGGTCAACTAGTAATTCTGTGACTGTAGACCTCTCACAGTTATAAACCACAGCCTCCTCTAATACTGTCCATCAGAGTAAATTCTGTCCTGTCCTGTCGTGTCGGCAAGATATCGGTGTGGAAACGACTAATGGCTGTTAGGGTTGGTGTAGCTAGAATACTAACATCAAAAGCTAATCTCCTTCAAGAAATACTGGCAACAGGTCAGCCCGTGTTGAAACATTATAGGTACCTCCGTAAACAAAGCCGAAGTGCATTCGTGTGACGTCAGCAGGTAGGGCTTCTACACCAATAAATTCGTTGATTTCAGCTGATCTATATCAGCTAGTGTTTCTACTGATATAGATCAGCTGAAATCAACGAATTTTT
Organism: Nilaparvata lugens; assembly: GCF_014356525.2. Classification (NCBI taxonomy): domain Eukaryota; kingdom Metazoa; phylum Arthropoda; class Insecta; order Hemiptera; family Delphacidae; genus Nilaparvata; species Nilaparvata lugens. Next base: position 10,818,116 of record NC_052517.1, on the reverse strand, counting down.
ATTGGTGTAGGAGCCCTACCTGTGCTGACGTCACACGAATGCACTACGGCTTTGTTTACGGAGGTAGTGGTTGAAAGCAGAGAAAGGTCAAGAGAAAATAATGATGTTACTTCCAGTTATTCATCAAAGTTGATTTTTTCTTAAAATTTTACTCATTTTTGAAAAATTATAACTCAGTACTCATTGGAGGTGGACAGTTCCGAATGATCTAATTTTATTCAGAATTTTATAATCAAAGAAAAAGGATAGAGAAAATGTTCTGTCCGATCACTGGATTTGGCGAAAATAGATGAAAACTGGAAAATGAACCGAAAATAAGAGGTTTTTGGGCCAACCTGTACCTAGCACGAGGAAATTTTGCATGAAAAAATTGGTTCTGACCTTCTCTCATGTATTTTATCATGTATTATAACATATCTCATGATAACATGACATTTTCCCTTCACCCATCCCATCCATATAAACTCATTATAGAATCAATTGTATATAAACTCATACTGTTTAGAATATCCACTGCAAATCAAATCAAATCACTTTTATTGTCAGAAACACTTTCACATGTTAAAACAATCGTCAAACAAACATTTACACCAATCAATATGTCTAAAGTCATAAAACACTTTTATAATTATATAGTGTCTGGACTATATAAATAATATTGGAATGCATTTAAACATTTAAACATTTAAACATTAAACATTTAACATTTAAACATTTAAACATTTAAACATTTAAACATTTAAACATTTAAACATTAAACATTTAACATTTAAACATTTAAACATTTAAACATTTAACATTTAAACATTTAAACATTTAAACATTTAACATTTAAACATTTAAACATTTAAACATTAAACATTTAAACATTTAAACATTTAAACTTTTAAACATTTAAACATTTAAACATTTAAACATTTAACATTAAACATTTAAACATTTAAACATTTAAACATTTAAACATTTAAACATTTAAACATTTAAACATTTAAACATTTAAACATTTAAACATTTAAACATTTAATCATTTAAACTTTTAAACATTTGAACATTAAGAGAAATGTCAAACCGTCGACTTGAATCTTAGACCAGACTTCGCTCGGTCAACTAGTAATTCTGTGACTGTAGACCTCTCGCAGTTATTAACCACAGCCTTTTCTGCCTTGATTTTTCCCATCTGTTGCTTGTGGAATGATACAGTATCACGTTGGCTTGTATCATGTATTCTGCCATCGCTATCTAGCGTCACACTCTACAACTACATTAAGCTTTTCTCTACTCGATTCTCCGTCAGTGCAACTTGGATCACTGATTTTCATCAAATTTGAAGATGAATTTTGAAAATTTTACTATCAAGAAACCTTCTTTGATGCGTGAAGAGCTTACTGGATGAATTTAAATGCAATTGGTGCAGAATATATCACTGGAACTGACTTTATAGGTGCTGCCTCTCGCCTGTGTTTTGTGTGGAAACTCGCTTCAATTTCCTTCGAATTATTGAAAATTTTTAGTATTCAGTATTAATCTTGTTTTATTATAGGTAATTTTTTGGAGAATCATTGTGATTTAGAGTAGTTTCACAGTTACTTTCACAATGATTCCATCTATTCCTCAATCAATGTAAAGCTACGTTTACACTATGTAGCTGGAGTGCTATATAGCAGCAACGTTAGTAGACAAAAGGTTGATCACTCACAGGTGTATGATTCAAAGTGGTGGGGGGAACGCCAGCGTGACGTCACGTGTAGTAAAAATGTTCTAGAGTAACCACACTGAGCATACAGTTTATTCACTGTATCTTCAAATATATCGTCGTATAATCTCCTCAAGATTGACCGAGAACTTTAAAATTCTCCATACTTATAGCGAATGAATCACCGATTCTAATGATGTTGTTAAATATTTCAAGTTCATTCAACTTTTATGAATAAAATGAAGTTGAAAGTTTTTCATGAATCTAAAAACGTGACACGAAAAAGTTAATAAGCTGGAAAAGCGTTAGTAGACAATGTTATACTATTATAATTTCAGATTAACCCTTAAAAAATCTTGATAAACCAATGCATCGCAATAAACCGATAAACCGATCCCGATAAATCCGATGAATTTCATTCATTGTAAATGCACTGAACACATGCTGGTATCGAGCACATGTTGTATGAGAATCAAAATATCTCATCCCCGAAATTCACAAGCTGATGTATAGCCAAACTACAAAATATAAACACGACCTAGAAGATGAAGAAACCTTAAGGGTTTCAAAGGGAAGGTTAGGAGGTGGGGTTTTTGCTTTTATATGGCAAAATGATTGTATTATTCAAATGTTTTAATAATTATTGTTAAGCAGAAACAGAAAGCTTGCATGTAAGAAAATGTTTGTGTTATATAATTTGACTATACGACACCATATGATTTTCAAGAATGCGATATTCTGCCTACTCTGTACTACAGCCTACGTCACGGCTGCAGTTCCCCCACTCCAATTGCATTTCAACGAAAATACTATAGATGAGTGACCAACCTTCTGTCTACTAACTTTGATATAGCAGAGCTATACTAGTAGTTCTGTGAACAGTAGACCTCACGCAGTAGGCAGTATTCTCATCCACAAGTACCAGATGTCAACTGTTTTAAATGTTAACAAACTCGATTGAATTTGTATTTCATATGATACTAGCTCTGTGAACAGTAGACCTCGCGCAGTTATAACGACGTCCCAAACCATAAGCACATCCACTCTGAAACACTATTTATTTGATCAGATCATTCTTACACAAGATTTAATTATCATTTATTATGCTTTCCGGAATTTAGGGCGAGAAAACCAGAAGACATCTAGGCGCCCAGACGAGCTACTATAAGTTCTTTGCATCTTATTAATTTAATAGTGCATAAAAATAGCATTCATTGAGGCATGCAATATTTATAGTCTACACAGCTGTTAATTTTTTATCAAGTTACATTGAGATATTGAATTGCATGCATCATGGCATGCAATTTGTAGTCAACTTGACAGCTGATTTATGATGGATAATTCTATAGTCCGATTTTCACTCTAATATTGGCGTATGAAGAAGGCTCCTTTTTCCTTTAATATTATCCTTGAAATGCAAAATTTCCAAAAACCTTGTATATATGTTGACGCACAATTTAAAAAGGATTTCAAATTTCATGAAAATCTATTATCACGTTCCGCCATAAATGCACAACATATAAACATATAAACATATAAACATATAAACATATAAACATAAAACATATAAACATATAAAATATAAACATATAACATATAAACATATAACATATAAACATATAAACATATAAACATATAAACATATAAACATTAAACATATAACATATAAACATATAAACTATAAACATATAAACATTTAACATATAAACATATAAACATATAAACATATAAACATATAAACATATAAAATATAAACATATAAACATATAAACATATAAACATATAAACATTTAAACATATAAACATATAAACATATAAACATATAAACATTTAAACATATAAACATATAAACATAAAACATATAAACATATAAACATATAAACATATAAACATATAAACATATAAACATATAAACATATAAACATATACATATAAACATATAAACATATAACATATAAACATATAAAATATAAACATATAAACATATAAACATATAAACATATAACATATAAACATATAAACATATAAACATAAAACATATAAACATAAAAACAAATAAACATACAAACATCTAAACATCCAAAAATCTAAACATATAAACAGAAGTTGCTCGTTTAATAGTAAAGGATTCATTATGAAATATTGTAAAATATAATTTCTTGCTTAATAAAATATAATAATTTAAAACGAGAATGAACAGTTACATCAATAAACCTGTATCAGCTACCATTTATAGAAGGCATTGACAAGACAGAGGATCGGCAACATTGTTCTCCTATCTTTCTCCTTTGCCATTATAACGTGGACCTGACAATAGATTCACTTAATCTCTGATACAAATATTTTTTTGCTTGGTATTTGATAATTTATTGAAAAATTAGATTCAGGATAGACTCACATCAGTGAGCAAGTTGTACTTTGGCAATTAATATTGGTAATTTCAATTTCAATTAAATGTGTAATATTACTTTTTTCTCGATTAAAATCGAATCTTCATTTCGATATTCAAAATATTTATAACACTTGGTAGCAAATATCGGTGAAATCGTTATACAGACTAAACTTTACACAGGGAATTTATCATATACTAGTGTTGAACATCCCACTGTATCACTGTAACAAAGTTCCATTTCTGAATAAACAGATAATTCTAAACAACATAAAGGTCAATTAAATTTCAAAATAACTCTAAAAATGAAGTTTTATTGAAAACAATAGATATAATGTTTGTAGACTTGTGTTCTTTGCTGGTTGGAAATTGATGACATGTTTATGCTTGGAGGCTCTATAGGCACTTATTCCGGGTGCTTATTCCAGGCATTTCTCTCAAACTTTTTAATGGCTGGCTTATGTTAGGAGTGTTGGCTTCTGTTGAAATTTTTCCTAACTAATTGAAAGTTAAGATGTGTTATTTGTGATCTAAATGTTTTGTAGAGTTTATTGATTTTATTGAACATACGTAAAATGTAGATTTCAATTTTTCTTTTCATTTTGTGTTGAATTCCTTGTTTAATGTTGAAAGCCATAAGCCTGTTTTGAAACCTGTAAACGATAGATAAGTATTCTTAATCTATAGGTTATATATTTTGATCTTGATTTGAAACAATAATTTCTGAGTTTTTGTGAAAGCTGTTGGAATCTATTTTGATAAACAGAACAAACATATTAGTTACCTCAATCATGTTCAATCTATGTTCGATCAATGTATGATTATTTGTTTTGGTGTAAACTGAAATTTTTGAATAATTTTTTTTTTTAATTATAATTTGATTTGCTCTGAACTGGATTTCTTATTTATAAGCATTAGATCCATTCATGATATATCAAGATATAAGCTTATTTGGAACCGATGACTTTCCTTAGAATATAGGTGAAGGCTAACCAACCTATTAGGATAAATTGGTAGCAAGCTAAATGGTAAATATTAAAGAAAACACATATTGTAATTTTCAACCACTTTCGTTACTAGTGACCCCCTGGGTTGAAGAACTCGCTCATGAACTTTTGTATTGATCTCTACTGAAATCAGCAACTTGTAATATACAGAGCTGGTGAGAAGTTTTATGGAAACAGCTAAATATTTCTTTTACAAGTATATATTATGACTGTAGGTTTCATGAGGATCCCATTCCAATAAAAAAACTTCAAAACTTTTGTCCGACTTCTGGATCCGTCTTATATGGATCCAACTTTATTTAGAATCTAGTTTCATTTACAATCTAACTTAATTTTTTCCATATGGGATGAACGTGTTCATGTGATACATGATTCCGATACAGAATTTCAAAAGAAAATTAATGGCGAAATCCGCACGTTGATATCTGAAACACGGTTTCAACACGAAACTTCAGTCCTGTATAAATGTATATAAATAAAAATCGAGCCTCAAATTTTGGCATTCAATAACTTCCTTATGTGTGCACCGAGTTTGAGGATTTATTTAGTTGTATTTGTTAAGTTCAGGACCAGAGGGTTATGACATAATACGACTTCAGGACTCTCTCCTTGTAGGGTCCTTAAAATTTTACATGTAATTCTTATGGGAGAAGATTTGTGAGCTGGCCACACACAGAAATAAAAAACAGCTGTTATAATAATTGCGTTATCCAACTGCCGTCGGTAGACAAGAGTGTGTGCTGCTCCATAACCGCCCATGTATTTTATTATTCTAAACGCCCGACTAAAAACAAAATGACTGTTCTGTGTGTAATCATTCAGCAGTGCGGGCTCAGGTTAAAGACTTACATGCTCTAAGGAAATTGCTTTGTTTCGATTAATTGTGCGATCCTCGGTGTTTAGAATTCATTGATTTTCAGTAAATGATTTATTTTGCAGTTGGAAAATTATCCATATAAATAAAATGCCGCATCACGCCTACTCAGGTATCCAGCTGAAGTTTGTCATGAGTTGCAATCAAAGTTAGTAGACAGAAGGTTGGTCACTCATCTATAGTATTTTAGTTGAAATGCAATTGGAGTGGGGGAACTGCAGCCGTGACGTAGGCTGTAGTACAGAGTAGGCAGAATATCGCATTCTTGAAAATCATACGGTGACCTATAGTCAAATATTATATGACACAAACATTTTCTGACATGCGAGCTTTCTGTTTCTGCTTTACAATAATTATCAAAACATTTGAATAATACAAGCATTTTGCAATATAAAAGCAAAAAACCCACCTCCTAACCTTCCCTTTGAAACCCTTTTAAGGTTTCTTTATCATCTAGGTCGTGTTTATATTTTGTAGTTTGGCTATACATCAGCTTGTGAATTTCGGGGATGAGATATTTTGATTCTCGTAGAACATGTGCTCGATACCAGCATGTGTTTAGTGCATTTATATGAATGAAATTCATTGGATTTATCGGGATCGGTTTATTGTTTTATTGCAATGTATTGGTTTATCAAGATTCTTTATGGGTTAATCAGAAATAATAATAGTATTTAACGTTGTCCACTAACACTTTTCCAGCTTATTAACTTCTCCGTGTCACGTGTTTAGATTCTTGAAAAACTTTTCACTTCATTTTATTCATACAAGTTGAATGAACTTGAAATATTAAACAACATAATTAGAATCGGTGATTAATTCACTATAAGTATGGAGAATTTTTAAGTTGTAGGTCAATCTTGAGGGGATTAAACGTAATTGAAGATACAGTGAATAAACTGTATGCTCAGTGTGGTTACTCTATCACTTTTTTACTACACGTGACGTCACGCTGGCGTTCCCCCCACCACTTCGAATCTTACACCTGTGAGTGATCAACCTTCTGTCTACTAACGTTGAGTTGCAATAACTATTTGGCGGTACGAAGTTCGTCGGGCCAGCCAGTGTCTAATAAATGTGGATGTGACAAAATTAAAACTTTGTTTTTCCAATTGTTTTGAATATATTAATTGAAAAAACTGTTATTTTTTGAAGGTACGCAGCAAATGCAACGACATATTCCAGCTCTGTAAATGGAGAGATGAAGAGTTCAATTGTTGTGAGTATTTTATGGCTATAAACACAGAATATGGAGTGTGCTACACGTTGTCTCCAAAAAATGAAAGGTAAAAACAAAACTAATCATATAAGTAGTTCTGTGAACAGTAGACCTCACGTAGTTTTCTCATCCACAAGTATCTGATGTCACTTGTTCTAGTTGATTCAGTTGAATCACAATTCGCAGTTGAATAATAATTTACTCTTCAGAATATGTTATTTGTTTTCTCCAAGATCAAAAACTAACTTAGGTTAATAAACTCAGTTCACGTTTGTATTCCATATTATGATGATTTATCCAGTTTCATGATAATCTTTCCATCTGATAAAAATATTTCTCAACTGTTTTAGAATAAATTTTTTCAATGACGCTTAAATTCAGGTGAAATTTTCAGTCCAAATATTTCAAAACAAAAAGTTATAATTTAGATTTTTTACATACCAAATTGAAAACCAAAATAACACTTACTAATCACATAGAAGTGTAAAATAATGATTAACTTTGAATATTATGATATTGACATCTCATGTCAACAAATCAGATTACTGTATTTTCATCGAGTCAATTAAAATTTCTAGATTTCTCGCGAGATACAGTAAGCTAATTGATTACACAGCTGATCTCCCACACAGGCACACGCATCTTCTGTTATCGACAGACGACGAAATCATCATCTGTTTTTCCTAGGATGAATAGTTATTATCCTTTTCATGTCGTGTGTGTGTGTGTGTGTGTGTGTGTGTGTGTGTGTGTGTGTGTGTGTGTGTGTGTGTGTGTGAGTGTAAAAATAAATAAATTAATGAATCCAAAATAAATTTGGATTCATATGAGGGACAAAGAGTGATTTCTCATTTCAAATAGGTTCCTCAATGACACCTACTGTCAATTTATTCTTGTAAAATAAATATTCAGCTACTTCCATAATCTCCACCAACACTGAATAGTTCAAAATTGCCGGTTTCAACGATTATAAAAGGACTACAACAGTTCTTGAGCGAGTTCTCCAACCCAGTGGGTCACTAGTATAATTCAAAATAACAAAAACTTGATGCCGTGAAATTTGACGAATGGCTCAACTCCACACATTTGCTCGAGTATCTCAAGAAATTGTCAAAATAGATACTTGAACTGAGAACTTGACGAACTGATACCTTCCCACTTTTCGATGCCTCTCTTCATCAAGGTATATAAATAACTTATACCTATAAATAGTTTTTATAAACATTGCTCTTCATCTAATAAACAAGCACACCTACTATACCTTATAACACACAGCCCTCATACTCTCAGAAAAATATCTATGCGAATCTATAAGTGATCATAAATTTGACTATGCCAGTAAAATTTAAAATTTAAAATTATGCTTGAGTATTTAAAATTAAAAATTAAATTCAGTATAAAAATTAAGTATCGATTGAAGGTATCAATTGTGATTGAACAATTTTATAAGGTTACTTGGATTTCTAATTTTTATTCATATTTAATGACACGACTATGCAATGGTGGAATCACTGAAAATTGGGTTTTTTTTTTCAGGAGGAGAAAAGGACAGAAAATTCTGAACATGATTTCAAATTCAAAACTGGGATTGGCGTCTCTGTATATGGAGACCAAAGTTACAACTAAAGTAAGTACCTTCTTATGATTGATAAATACCTTATTAAGTATTAGGATAGATGGATAAATAATATGATGAATGAATTCTAGAAATTAGGGATCAGTTTTTTTTGGAAATACCGAGACAGCTTCTAAACAATCAAAAATCTTATAAAATCATTCTTATGGAATCTTAGGTATCTAATTTTCTCATAGTCAACTTTTCTCCAGTGAAAATATTTTCTTCAAAATCTATAAAATTAATATTTTTTTCAAATTGGGTCTTTATAGTGAATCTTTTTCGAAATCTAAAAATATCACATTTTTCACCTATTTCTCAGAGTGCAGTAATCTCTTCCACAGTGAGAATATTCTCCCAATTTACAGTAGGCCTATAATGAAGGAAAGAACTGGCATAAATACACGAACGGGATAGGAAAATTATGTTTGACGCATCATCACGTCTCAACTACTGGACTGATCATCTTAAAATTTTGCATAAAGATTATTAATTTACCGAGGATGGTTATAGGCCTATAGTATATTCAATTCTCCAAGATTCATTACGTTAAGTTTTTAGTTTGTCAAGTTTTAAAATAGACCCTTGCGGAGCACTGGTGACCTGTTAGTATAATATAAAATTCGCCATTTTTTAGAGGTGTACTAATCTTTTTCCCAGTAGAAATTTTCTTTCAAGTCTGTAAATTTCATATTTCTCCACCACCTACTTACTACTTTTTTGAAGTATAATGATCTTTTCCAAGTGAAAATATTTTTCCAAATCTATGAATTCCAAATTTAATTTATCTTTTTTTATAGTATAGAAATCTTTTCCCAGTGAAAATCTTTATTCAATTTATATATTTCACATTTCATTCACTATTATTTTAAAAGTTTTATAATATTTTCCCAATGGAAATCTTCCGAGTTACATAAAAAATTTTAATTTGTTCACCTATTTTTCAGTAGACTAATCTTTATCTCAGTGAAAATTTCTTCTCCCAAATCTTCAAATTTCAATTCATTCTTCACCCATCTTTCCAGAGTATCGTAATTTTTATTTCAGTGATAATCTTCTAAATATATCAATTTGAAATCTTTTCCACCTACTTTTTCAGATTATCATCATCTTCATCGTCATTGGCTCGACAATCCAAAGCGGATCTTGGCCTCCTCCAACATTTGCCTCCATTCTTCTCTATCCATGGCAGCACACCTCAAATTCCTGACCCCAATAGCTCTTGATTCAACATCTGAACTTTTCAGATTATAGTAATCTTTTTCCTATAGTGAGGTCCACGTTATAATGGCAGTGGAGAAAGAACAACGTTGCCAATCCTCTGTCTTGTCAATGCCTTATTCTATGGACGGTAGCTGATACAGGCTTATTGATGTAATATCAACTGCTCATTCTCGTTAAAAAAAATCAATATTATATTTCATTAAGCAAGAAATTATATTTTTCAATTATTTCATGATGAGTTATCATAATTAAGTTGGAATATTCTGTTGATTAATGATTAATTCTACATTGTTAAGAGACGATCTGGTAACAGAACAAAGCGAGAAAGAGGATAGTGCTATCCGCTTTGTTGAATGATAGACAATGATAGCAACACCATTGCTAATCAAACACTGCCATTGTAACGTGGACCTCACTATAGTAAAAATATTCTGCCAAATTTATTCCACCTATTTGTCAGAGTAGACCTACCTATAGTAAACTTTTTCTTAGTGAAAATCTTTCTCCAAAATCTATAAATTACACATTAACTACCTTTTTTAGAGTATAGGCTAGTAATATTTTTCCTAGTAAAAATCTATTTCTAAATCTTCAAATTTCACATTTTTTTCTAGATATACCTCCACTCCGAAGACGACATACCTTACTACAATACACTGACTACAGACATATTAGACGCTCTACCAAATATCATGAAAAGATTCACAGTGTCAGTGACTGCAATCGAAAATGAGGAAGAAGTGCATTCTTTGAGTGTTTCTCAGAGAAAATGTAGATTTCCCTACGAAAACTATTTGGGCTCAGCTGCCGAATATAGCTACAGTGCATGTATCATGGATTGTCGTATGAAAAACCAGCTAAAATTATGTAATTGTACATCTCATCTGATGCCTAACACTAGTTAGTATACTTTTCATTATGTCGTGTTATTATGAAATATCGGGGACCGAGCTTCACTCTGGAGTACAAGAGCATAACAAATTTATTACGAAAGAAGAAATTATAATAACATTGATACAGAAATGTTCTATCTAATCATAGTAAATTGACTTTTTGTATAGTTGAGAAGTTGATTTTGTGGTAATTATTCATATTGAATGAAAAAGACTAGTTTATCAGAGACTGAGTTTAGACTCAGACTAAAGACTGTGTTTATCAGAGATTGACAATGGTGTGATAACCGAAACCGGTCTTTCAAAGCATCAATAAATCTGTGGTTTTTCGACAATTTCTTAGTCTTTTTCATTCAACACTAAATTGAGATCAATTCCCAGAGGAATGCAAAAATTTTCCTCACAAAGGCCCGCGGTTACACAAAAGCCGGTTAAATTTTAATCCTGATTAATTTCACTTGAACCAAATCAGAGAAGACAATTTCAAAAAGATGGATCTACTGGAATTGTTCAGGATTGAAAATAACCCGACTTTTTTGCATCCGGCACTATAAGTACCTGATTGTATGATTACAAAAGTTCAACAGCTGAGTCATAATTTTGACACAGTCCCACACACATGAGCTCGCTCACTCACTTCCATCAACAGACGACGAAATAATTTTTATCAGCTGTTTTTCCAAGGATAAATAATAATTATCCTTTTAATGTCCTTCAGCGAGCTTTCCCAGGGATGAGACCTAGTGCAATCGAATTTTTATATTATAAACCTACTATGTTCTGGACTCGTGAGAATCGTTAGAGCCGTTTTCGAGATCCGGTGAAATACAAACTTATAAACATCTAAACATACAAATATCTAAACAGAAATTGCTCGTTTAATAGTATAGGATAGGTACAGTGGGATTCACGTTATAAAGTCAGCACCTGATTAATAACTGGCATTCAATAGTTATTTGTGCAACTAGTGCGCAAAGTGACAGTTTGCTGCACCGAAAGAAACGTTTACGCCCGAGCCGTAGGTGAGGGCGGAATGGTTTCTTGAGTGCAGCAGAGGAACTTTGCGCACGTATTTCACATTAAGTTTTTCCTACAGTTACCATTGAATATGAAAAGTGGGTAATTATGGGTAAAATTGCCTGAAATGCATCAAATGTTTTTCTGTGTAATTTTATTATTGATAAAAACTTTAATCCTAAAATCCTAAAGTCCTCGTTGTCCTTGGTTATAATATATAATGTAATAATTTGCTCGTTGTGCTTGGTTGCACCTCTGCTCACTATAGCAGCCACAGCAGTCACTGTTACCAACTTCATTTTGATTTTGCTGCACTGTTGCTCCATATAACCTACTAAGTATTTTGCGTTGCCATGTTGCAAATCTGGAGTGCAGAAAAATTTTTCCCGCACTAGAGCGGAAAAGTGATTCTTTGCGTTCTGTAATCAGTGCAGCAATGGCCACTTTTCAACGTAACTGTAGGAAAAATAAATTTTAATTTACATTTCAATAAGTTTGCGTTTCTAGAGCTAGAATACTGGAACATGGAAATTTCATTGATATTAATGTTCAAAATCAAATAAAAATTTGTTTCCATATAGAAAAAAAACTAAAAAAAGAAGCAATGCAAATACAAATCAGTTTTTCTAATTTCAATCTGGACAATATTTTATTTTGGATATTTGAAATAAATTCTGATTGTAATAATACTTTTTTGTGTCTAGAGCCAGAAGAACATTGTAACATGAATATTACTCAATCATTTGTACAATACTTTTTTCAAAACTCGTTCCAATTATTCTATATATCACGGAATGTGTTCAGAATTCCTATTATGAAAACCGATGCAATCATTTACAGGAAAGCTGCGTTTACACCGGAGTTGAAAACACAAGTTATCAACTTGACTTAATCGTCAAAAATTTCTCTTGACAAATTTTAATAACTCATGTTTCTAACAGAAAATTCCTTGTTATTAACAAGATCTTGTTATCAATATAATTGACTTCCATATGATATCATTCAACGAGAGTATTCATATGATATAACAGCCGGAATAAAAAGAAAAAATTTCTCTTCAAAATACTTTAAATTGAAACATGTGTGATCATTAACATAAATAGATCTTCATCTGATCTAATGTAAATAGATTATAATGAGTTTACACCAGAGTTTAAAACAAAAGTTCTCAACATAAGTTGATAACATTTTCTTTTGGCTGCTAGCTTTGTTATCAACAAAAGTTAATAGCTTTGTCATGTGTTTCGTCTGCAGCTGTAGTTATTAGGGAACAGCTGTAGTTGTGGGGTAGGGAAGCTGGGCGAGGGGGTTGTGGGGAAGATAGTAACATGCTATTAACAAAAGTTAGTGCGATTAAAGAGGCTTTTGTTATTAACATAATACATTTCCTTTGATCTTTACCGACTCTCGATGAATAACATAAATCTTGTTAATAACAAGGAATTTTCTGTTAAAAACACGAGTTATCAACTTTTGTTGTGAAACATTTTTGTCGATTCAGTCAAGTTGATAACTTTTTATTAATAACTCATGTTATCAACTCCGGTGTAAATGCAACTCAACATGATGTTATTAACGTTTGTAATTAACATCAGTTGATAACAAAAATGTTAAAAACTTGTGTTATTAACTCCGGTGTAAATAACGCAGCTTAAGACTGTGCCATTCCGATTAGGACAGTCTTCCATTCCAATTCATCCATATTGTGAATAAGAACATAAATACAGGCCACTTTTAAAAGTAATAAGTAAACTTAAGGAGTTGGAATTAGAGAAATTGAGTGATTAGAGCAGAAAATCAAGTTTGAATACCTATGAAAACTTTAAAACTGCTCTCCTGAATAAATGACTTTTTTGAGTTTGAACAATCTTTCTCCGAGGTGCGAATATTCTTAATTTATTGTAATATAAATTTTTCCGATTCCAGAGCCATAACATTCTTTAACATGCGATATTAAATTTGCTGACAATAAAATTTTTCATATATTTAAAATAAAATATAGGTAGTTACAATAAATTGTAATTGTTGGTACTGTAATAATTATTTTTCCAGAACCAGAAGAACGCTGCAAAATGAAAAATTCAATTTTCTTGTGGAATCATTTCAAATTTTTTAGGGTATTTGAAATGAATTGTAATTGTAGGCAATCATTAATTTTTTTCAGATCCAAAAGAACGTTGCAACATAAAATATTCAATTTTGTTGTAGAATCATTCTGAAATATGCTTGGAAATTCAAAATAAATTGTACTAATTATTATTTTTGGTTTTAGAGCCAGAAGAACACTGCAACATTAAAGGGTTGATCTGTTTGAACGACCATTACGCTGATTTGGCAAGTCCCAAGACAAGATGGAGTACCAAGTCAGGTCTCACTTGCAGTTGCTTCCCTGGCTGCAATGAGCCTGAATTCAATATTATCACATCTACTGGTGTAGGGTGAGTTAAATCAATATCAAATTCATATAGGATTCTTTATTCTTTATTAATTCTTGAAATAAGTACATCATCAAAAATGATAGGAAGAGGAAAAATAAGGTAACCTTGTGCTATTCCTCTCCCAAACTCAGATAAGGCTACACATAGTCCGAAATAGGTTGAGTCTTGTAGTGTTCACTTCACAAATTTTTCCGTCCTTAATTATTTTAACAAACAAGATTTTTAAATTTAGACGCATCAAAACCAAACATAGAAGAAATATTGGAAGTAGAATTTCACAGACGAACTTTCTTCAGATTCTTTTGTGACGGTATTTTCATATCAATGATTGATCTCTTTTGTACAATATCTTGTACAGAGATGAAATCGATTAAACATCGATTATCAATCAATTTCATACAGCATTTTTTTTGTTCTTGTTTAATTAGGATTGTCATCAAAACTAGTCTCATATACTAGACATTAATAATCGATTATTTAAGGATATCTTTTCCAGAAGATCTTCCCAAACAGTTTGTTATAATGTGATTTCATGATTTAAAAGTTTTGTCTAACGTAGGCTATACTATAGTGGAGTCCACGTATAATGGCAGTATTTGAATAACATTGATATTGCTATCCTTGTCTATCATTCGACAAAACAGATAGCGCTTTCCTTTTCTATCCCCCGCAACGTTGCCAAATCGGTTTTTACAATGTGGAAATATTATTATGATATTCAATCCCAATTATGAGAATTGAAAAATACTATTTCTTGACGAATAAGTAATGATTGATAATTTTTTACAAGAATGACAGTCAATATTTCAATGATTTATCAATAATATTTCATCGGATACCAGTATCAGCTATCCTGTATAATAGGCAGTAGCAGGGCAGAGAATCGGCAAAGCTGTTCTCCTTACTTTATACACTGCCATTATAACGTGGACTCACTATAGTTCCCAACCAATTAACATGGTAATGATGGAAAATATTTTTTATGATCCTATCAATAGATGACCAATAAATAGATGATAGCTAATGATAAAAGATATTCATAATAGTAAGACTGTTTCTTTGATTGATATTTTGTCGAGAATATATTGAAAATGTGAACATTGTTCATTTGATAAATAACTATTCACAACAAAATAAAATTTGAATTTGCAGGATTGAAGCGAACATTTCTAAGATTGAAATAGCAATGGACCGACTACCCAGCGAGCGTTATAAGCGGAATGTAGTTAGGGGAAGATTGGATCTAGTAGGTATGTACGTATTTATTTATTTATTCATTTTTATAAAATTATTTGTTTATTTATTTATAAAATTATTTATTTATTAATTCATTCATTAATTTATTTATTCACATATGATGATGAGGGAATGGATGATAATACACTACAAACTTTACTATATGTGATGATTTCATGAATGGATCGATATAGAGAGATGATGAATAGCTGAAATGAAACTTATGAGAATGAGTAGCTGCATGGCCACCTCTAATACAAGGCCGCGGCCTACGATATTGCAACGTCGCAGTGTAGGCCTAGAATCTAATACGTGATTGGTGAGAAAGGTTTGAAAAAATACCAGCTGATCTTTTTCACCAATCATGTAATAAATTCTAGGCCTACCCTGAAACGTTACAATATCTTAGGACGGGGCCTTGTATTAGAGGTGGCCTTGGTAGCTGATATAAAACAAGAGAGAAATGAAACCTGAATCACCTTTTGAATCTATACTAAGAACCTACTAAGTCAAATTGATATTTCAACTTTTTTCTCTTGATAATTATGAAGAACTTTGTGATGTTGAATCGGGAACAGTTTTGGGCTATAATGCCTGTTGTTCCCATACCTGTATGTATTTTATGTAAATAAATAAATAAAATATTATTTTTACTTTCTTAAAATGTGTGAATTCAGGGCTTCTTTCTTTTATTTATAAAATAGAATATTATAGTAAAATAGAATATATAGTAATATTATAGCATAGAGTATTGTAGTATATTATAGAATTTTGATAATTAAATAAATCCTTTGAAATTGATAAAATAATAGGTTAAGAATACAATTCCCAATGTATTACCTATTTTATTAATTTCAAAGGGTAATATAATTCTATGTTATAAATATTTTTTTACTTAGTTAATAGATTTAGTTAGTCTACTTAGTTTTATGCAAAATTCACTTATATCCGAGTCTCTAAATTCCTCAATTGTGTAGAAAGCTTTCTTTTTCAGCCACGCCGTGAAACCAAAGACCTTGAAGATGCATAGACTCACATGCAGCGCTAGTGTCGTACTTGGAATTGAAATCAGCCATTGAGGGGGCAACCTATAAGATTATCACATATCATCAAACCAATGCCTTTGTAATCTATAATATTAGAAATATATTATGTATAATATCTCGTGCTAAAATACCCCAATGGCGGCCTTCAATTTCAAGTAAGAGCTATCAATGGGAAGGCATAGGCATTGTGGGTCTATATCTCTTTAAGGTCTTTGCGTGAAACTATTTTCAATTCATATAGTAGAGCTTTGTATGAGAGCTCGGGTGAATTAGATAAATCTGGTGTGGCGCACTCACACAACTTTCCTTGTCGTTATGAAAATTGATCACCTGATGCTAGTGTTCTCACGCATATCAAGTCTACTTGTAAACAAAGATCTGAGCCAGCTGGTGACAGGACAATAACATTGGAGACATACGAGGTCTGCTATCTCTTCATAGTGAATCATTTAATAGAATCAACAGCTGCCAACAGTTTGCGATTGGATAATCACATTTTCTCGAATTACGTGCTTATTTTCAATTTTAGGAGAAATGTTACTGAACATAGTTGTAGAGATTCTCATGCTGAATCTTTTCCACTCGAATTTTTTTGGTTAAATTGTATCTGAAGCCTGATAATTGAGAATCTAAAATCAAACTTTGCATAGATGGGGCGAAGCTCCTGAAATTTTTACAGATATGGGACTTGTGGCAGTTGATAGAGCTTATCGATGACTATTCCAGGTATAACTTCAATCGAAATCGTTGGAGCCGTTTTCGAGAAAATCGCGAAAACCCCTGTTATTGACAACATTTTCGCCATCTTAGCCGCCATCTTGAATCGCATTTGATCGAAATTGTTCGTGTCAGATCCTTATAGTGTACTTTTTTGGATTCAGGGGACCTTGAAACGTATAGAAACTTAGAAATTGGGGTACCTCAATTTTTTTCGGAAGGCAATACTTTCCTTACCTATGGTAATAGGGCAAGGAAAGTAAAATCCACTACTGGGGCAGCAAAATCTATTTGCTGGGGCAATTAAATCTTCAGCTGACTAAATGATAAATCAAAACATTTTTCCTTATTCAAAGTTATTTTTATATCCTGGAAAAGGATGAAGGAGTGAGTCAATATTGTTGTCGAACGAACTTGACCTGTAAACATGTTTGAAGAATACATGTTCAAAATTTGGAGCTGATCAATATATTCTATCTAGAGATATTGTAGAACATACAACTAGACGGACAACAACTTTGGCCTTCAGTGTGTCAAAAGTGAGAACTCGCTAACGTTCTTTCAATGATTCTAATGAAAACTTATCTTTCTAGATACTAAACTCTATTCTTTTTCTATTTCCAGTGTCCATGGGAGGAGCAGCAGGTCTGTTTGTGGGAGCCAGTATTTTGAGTTTTTTCGAGTTGGGATTTTTCTTCTCGCTCCGTTTATGCCACACAAAACCAAAAACCCAACCCCAACCAGAACCCAAACCGCAGAAAATTTTGAAACCCAACAATTTGAATATATCGAAGCCACAACCCAGCTTGAAAGTGCAGCAAATCACTGTTTCTTCGAGATATAAAAGAACGCCCTATATTGTTCAGCCGAAACGGTTTTAAAAAATCAAAGGATCTTATGAATTATTCTAAATTTAGAATTCCAATAAATTATCCGAATTGATATGGTGAGGTACACGTTATAATGGCAGTAGAGAAAGATAGGAAAACAACGTTGCCGTTGCCTTGTCTTGTCAATGCTTTCTATGGGCAGTAGCTGATACAGGTTTATTGATGTAATATTAACGGTTCATTCTCGTTTAAAATAATCAATTATATTTTATTAATCAGGAATTATATTTTTCAATAATTTTATAATGAATTTTCATAATTGAGATGGATATTTTGTTAATTAATTATCTATTGTACATTGTTAAAAAACGATCTGGCAACAGAGCAAAGCAAGAAAGAGATAGCGCTACCAGCTTTGTTGAATGATAGACAAGGATAGCAATACCATTGATAATCAAACACTACCATTATAACGTAGACCGTACTATAGGGACCGAACCCCTTACCTTTAATAAAACATTAAGATGATTGGAGCTTTCTCAAAGAAGTTGGAGATAATAGTTGAAGCTAGAAATTGGGTGTTTTTCAAAATTCATTGTTATCAGGTGTGACTGGAAATCTGTATGAGATAGAGCAGTCTATCTGGTCATAGGTTATAGAGCACAAAATTACTCCTACAGAGATTTTGAATTATGCATTCAAGTTTACATTACATTTTAAATTTGGTGACAATCAGAAGATATTGTTGATCAGAAACTGAAATTTATCAACATTGATTTCTTCTTGAAAATGTACTAATTTTAAAATTTTCTACCTTAGTACTCATTAAAGATAGAAAGCTCCAAATGGTTTCATTCTATTCAAAATTGTTTAATATAGAAAAAAAGTGAGAGCAAATTTTCCTGTCCAATGAATGGCTGGATAGCGTATTTTTTTCCCAATGGCTGGATTTGGGGGAAATAGCTGAAAACTGGAAAATGAACCGATATTACGAGGTTTTTGGGGCACTATACAAAGTGAAATACAAACAAAAGTACAAATATAAACTTCATTTCGAAGTGAAAAGTGTAAATTTGAAGTAATGTGCTGACTATAACCTTAGTGTCCGGTTTCCCATTAGGGAACTTTGGACTATATACGGCGAGGTGGAACTACCCTTGGGTCTCCCCACCATTGAAAGTCATACGCTACCGGTAATAATAATAATTTCGCATAAGGAAATTTTGCATGAGAAAATTAGTTCTGAACTTCTCTAATGTATCCAAACAAAACAATAATTGAGAAAACAGAACTACAGTATATTTTGCAAACACACCCCCTTTTTTATGTCTATAATGACTAGACTATCAGTATTATTTTCCCGCTTGATTATAACCGGTCAAAGAGTTTACTGTTGAAGTAGTTAGACTTAACTTACAAATGCAAAGATTTACTGTTAAAACAGTTAAATTTTTACTCACAAAATAATGCAAAGCTTTATGAACAAAGGACTTTATCTGGAATTCAAGAAAATTTTACGTACTTTTTCCTCAATCTATTCAAAATATTGTCGTTTTTCTTTAGGGCTACTTTTAATATGAATAAAAATATAAATCTCAGTATCCTTTCAAATAATTTTGTCCCAACATGTTTCGGACATTGATGCCATTTTCAAGTCATGCCATTTCATATATATTATGAAAAATCAGAACTTTTTTGTGTAGTTGAGAAGTTGATATTGTGGTAAATATTCATAGTGAATGAAAAAGACTAAGAAATTGTCAAAAACCACAGATTTATTGATACTTAGAAAGACCGGTTTCAGTTATTGCACCATTGTCAATCTCTGATAAACTGTTTATTGAAATTGTCAAAAACCACAGATTTATTGATACTTAGAAAGACCGGTTCCGGTTATTACACCATGATTTATTACTTAATCTTACTTAGTTTAATTCTTAGTCTTTTTCATTCAATAAAAATCAGTAATTACACCAATGGTGTAATAACCGAAACCGGTCTTTCTAAGTATAAATAAATCTGTGGTTTTTGACAATTTCTATAAACAGTTTATCAGAGATTGACAATGGTGTAATAACCGTAACCGGTCTTTCTAAGTATCAATAAATCTGTGGTTTTTGACAGTTTCAATAAACAGTTTATCAGAGATTGACAATAGTGCAATAATTGAAACCGGTCTTTCTAAGTATCGATAAATCTGTGGTTTTTGACAATTTCAATAAACAGTTTATCAGAGATTGACAATGGTGTAATAACCGAAACCGGTCTTTCTAAGTATCAATAAATCTGTGGTTTTTGACAATTTCAATAAACAGTTTATCAGAGATTGACAATGGTGTAATAACCGAAACCGGTCTTCCTAAGTATCAATAAATCTGTGTTTTTTGACACTTTCTTAGTCTTTTTCATTCAATAAAAATCATAACAACTATATATTTTGCAAGCACTCCACCTTTATCATGTCTGTATTGACTAGACCTAGAATCTGTTCAATAATTTACTGTTGGAATAGTCTAACTCAGCTAACAAACGAGTTTAAAGCTTTTTGAACAGAGACTTCATCTGGATTTCGAGAAAATATCCTCGAAATATATCCTATAGATAATAGGTGATTCTGTATTTTATCTGTATTTCTCTGTATTTTAATCTTCAATTTTCTAACCATTATTATACCAAGAACACACTACATATATTTTCGAGTTGTGTATTATGTGAATTGATCTATTTGCAAATAAATGTTGAAGAGAGAAATAAAAAAATGTGTAGTTCTTTCACAATCCCAGCTCTTTTTTCATCTTATAAGGAAGTAAAAGAAGAAGCAGGAGACGGAGAAAATGATGATGATGATAATGATGATGATAATAATGATGATAATAATGATGATGATAATGATGATGATGAGGAGGAGGAGGAGGAGGTGGTGGTAGTGGAGGAAGAGGAGGAGGAGGAGTAGGAGGAGGAGAAGGAGGAGGAAAGGAGGAGGAGGAAAGGAGGAGGTGGAGGACGAGGAGGAGGAGGAGGCGGAGAAGGAGGTGTAGGAGGACGAGGAGGAGATGGAGGAGGAGGAGGAGGAGGAGGAAAGGAGGCGGAGGAGGAGGAAAGGAGGCGGAGAAAGAGATGTAGGAGGAGGATAGAGAGGGATGAGGAGGAGGAGTAGGAGGAGGAGGTTTAGGTGGAGGAGGAGGATGAGAGATGGAAGGTGTAAAAGTTAGATAAAACTAAGAGAAAGGAGAAGTTAGATGAAATGAAGGGGAAGGTTAAAAATCTGGTATGGTCCACTCACCCAACTGGAGGAGGAGGAGGAAAGGCGGCGGAGAAGGAGGTGTGGAGGACGAGGAGGAGGTGTAGGAGAAGGATGGAGAGGGAGTAGGAGGAGGTTTAGGTGGAGGAGGAGGATGAGTGATGGGAGGTGTAAAAGTTAGATAAAACTAAGAGAAAGGAGAAGTTAGATGGAATGAAGGGGAAGGTTAAAAATCTGGTATGGTACACTCACCCAACTGGAGGAGGAGGAGGAGGAGGAGGAGGAAGAGGAGGAGGAGGAGGAGGAGGAGGAAAGGAGGCGGAGAAGGTTAAAAATGTGGTATGGTACACTCACCCAACTGTCCATGCTCACTGAACTGAGCTCGGGATTTAGCCAAGTTCTAGACTTTAAACAGCTGGAGTCAGCAAATTGGCTTTCTGAAACGGGACGCAGCTTTATGATAATCTTCATTTTCTCATTTCTATAATTGGAAACGTTTTTCCTTAACGAGATGAAATATTCCTAAATCATTCAAAATGGCTGAAACTTCACAATATTTTCTCTTTATTCTATTTTGTGTTCAATTTTCCAGTTTTTCAAAATTTGATTTAGACGTGGATTATTAGGCCCGCCGCAAAGTAGACCCACGCTTATCCACAAAAAGCAACCTACGCCGTGGGATATTTTGTAAACCAGTGCTATGCTTCTCTAGACATCTGTATAATACATGCAATGAATAATCCACTTGTCAGCTGATTGATTATGAATAACTCTATAGCAATAGTTTACAAAACATCCCACGGCGTGGGTTGCTTTTCGTGGGTCTACTTTGCGGCGGGCCTAACTATGCCCCGTTTCCGATAGCCAGTTTTCTGACTCCAGCTGTTTAAAGTCCAAAACTTAGCTAAATCCCGAGCTCGAAAAATAACAAAGAACAATTTGCAGCATTTTAAGCTTCTTAATAGAATATCAGAGAAATTATTGAGATTCAGAATATTGATATCTTTGTTAAGAATTTCTAATTCAACTCAGGCAGGATGTAGGTCTCCAATACAAATGAAAATCGTTAAATAACTTGGAGTGCACTTTATTTTGAACAAAGAAACAAATAGTATATTTAAGATAATCAATACAACGTGATATGCTACATATTGGGCCTATATTAAACTATCACTCAGTCATGAAAAAGGATGATAAATATTAGATAGAGTTAGGACTTTAAAGTCCTCTAAACCATGAAATCATACAATAAATATGAGTATAGGACACTACAACTACATTAAACCACTAAATAAGCTCTATAGAAAGAGATCAATTTACAGTATGTATGCAGCCCATAGCTTGGCCTCCGTGACTTTGAAACGGCATTTATAGGCAAGGTATGGTTCACGGGGTAATATTCCTAGTTTTAAAAAATTGCTCCTTAGTAACTAAAGTCCATGAGATATTACTTTCAACGCAGCTCTCGGAAGATGGAGAGGTCCACTGCTCTATCCTCCACTAATCACTCCCACTACCTAGCAGCATTCTAACACGGCGCGCCAACACTCCCCTCCAGCTATTGCCTGGCATTGTTCCAAAATTGTTTACTGGTCAGCAGGTATATTGGTTTGGTGTGATTATGGAGATGTGTTCATCACAAGAATGTAAAGCGAAATGACACGGTGCATAGAAATGCGCACAGGATGACCATCTCTGTCTATGCTACAAACTGTGGAAGGAGCAATGGGTTTCCCCTCTTCATGTTAAAAGTAATATCTCACGGACTTTTTATTCCTAGATGGAGGAAGCTCCCTACAGAGTCAATGTTTTCATATGGGTAGTGTTGTAATAAAGTGACCCTATTCTAATAGGCAAAGCTATAGGACTAGAACTGTACCAATATTATTCATGGAGCAGCCATATTGTGTATCAAATTTGGCGGCACATTTGAAAATTCCAATTCAATTCGAACATCCTTACCTCTGGGAAATCTGAAGGTGAGCAGAAGCTCATTTTTTAATGAAAAAGTAGCATATTATACTGGAATAAGAATAAACAAACCTAACAAGAGATAATATAATAAACAATAATGTAAACATAATGTAACTCTTACAGTTGTGTTTTGAGTGATGTTGTGGTACTTTTCCATGATGAAAACACAAATTGAAATTATCAACCACTTTTTATTATGAATTATTATAATATATACAGAACCTGGTTTTGTGGCTTTATAGTCCTATAAAGAGTTTTGTTTCATATTCTGAGAAAAACATAAGTACCGTATATAAGGTCAGAAGCTAGAAAATTATCAAATTTCATATAACTATAAATTTATTCTGTTAGTTTAAATTATTCAAACCATCAACAAGTGTAACATTGTTTTTAAACATATTTTAATCAACAAAAATTGTAAATGAACTTACCACCATTTTGGAACACCTAGCCTTGCCACCCAAAAAATGACTTTAAACTTTGACACCAGGGACAGCTAGCCACTCTAGCTAATCACTCCTCTACCTAAATATCAAGCCTCTCCAACTACCTACTCATCTATTCACTTCCTCCTCCTCCATTTTCTCTTGGGTAGACAGTAGTTGTAAACAAACAGCTGAAGATGTGGCTGGTAAAGCCACGAAACCAGGTTCTGTACCGTATATATTATGATAATTTATTATAATAAAAAGTGGTTGACAATTTAAATTTGAGTTTTCATAATGTAACTCTTTATTGTGCCAGTCGGTTAAATTTCAACCATGATTAATTCCATGAGAACCAATCAGAGAAGCCATCTTATCGAAAAGGCTTTCTCTGATTGGTTCTCGTGAAATTGATCACGGTTAAAATTTAACCTGCTTTTCTCCTAAAACCTCGTTTCATGCTCTCCTCACCCCATCCTCTGGTCCACCGTTTAATACAGTCTTATCCTACTCCTATATTATTCTTCAAAATTATTATTCTTCTACTTCTATGTATCTTCCCCTAAAACTTTACTGCATAGATGTGATCTCTTTCTACAGACCTTGACACTTGGAATAATAGATAAATCGTATTTGAAACAAAATAATGATATCCATAGAATTTTATTTGGATTGAGTAAAGGTGAAGGTATTCTATAGGATACTATCCTATTCTATTCATAATATGATAAATTTCAGCATTAAAATAATGAAATCCCAACATCAAAGGTGCATCAATATGATAATATTAATGGAATGATGGAATATTATGGAAAAATGGGTATCACTCCATCACTCATAACCTCATAATACAATCTGTAAGGTTATTACTGATTGATGTGCTGTTCAAGCATCCTCGCCTCAACAAAGCTTTACTTTGTACAAAACAACTTTTGACTTGGAGGAATATGCGGGCAGAGAAATGGAGGGAGATCAGCCAATAACATCGATCTGTCATGGATAGAGTCATAGATAGAAGTGCAGTTGCCAATTTCTTGATTAGAGTCAGTCGTCTGAAGGCTTTCAGACAGGAGACTCCGTAAGTTCTACATGAGCGCTTGAATACTCACGAGAAATTAGAAAATGCTGGATGGTTAGAACGGCACCTCGCAGCCGTTGTATACCTATCTCTGTTTGCCAACTCTGCTGCGTATATTAGTCCCTCCCAAGTCTGAAGTTAATTTGTACAGAGCATAATACCCATAGAAAAAGCCTAAAAGACCTGACGACTTCCACTATTGATTCTTGAATTTAATTGTAATGAGATATGAGTGATTCCTGGACTCAGAAAAGTATAAATGAATCATTAATATGCGTGCTGGATTCAATGAAAAGTTAACATAGAAGTGTTTCACAGTTGCAATATGATACCGTGTTTTGCTTGTCGCACAAAAGTTCAATTGAATTCCAACTCGATTATCACTATGTGCATTTTTCACTTCATAACAGTTCAAAATTAAATTTTCAAATTAATAGTGAAAAAGTATGCATATGCAACACAGTAATTACATCACAAATTTCCTATTTGAAAATTTCACATTCTTATAGACCAGAAGGGTGAGGCTAGACGAGCAGTAAACTGTTGCAAATTTTTACAGTGAAATGTAGGGCAAGAATAGTCAAATTGAAATGTGATTGACGATTACATTTTTGTGCATTTATTCACAGTGAGTCTGGTGATTTCTTGTCATTTGGTTTCATTCAGCTGATTAAGGGCCGATTTCCGAGCTCGGGATTCAGCTTATTTCTAGACTTTGAACAGTTGGAGTCAGAAAATTGGCTTTCTGAAAACAGGCATAGTTGTAGCTTCTATGATTAATGATTATATCTAATTTCTCATTTCTATACTTGGAAACGTTTTTCCTTGACGAAATGAAACATTCCTAAATACTTCCAAAATAGCTGAAATTCCACAGAATTTTTCTCTTTATTTTATATTTTGCTTAATTTTCAAAATTCAATTCAAACGTGGACTATGACTACGCCTTGTTTGGAAAGTCAATCTTCTGACTTCAACTGTTCAAAGTCTAGAACTTAGCTAAACCCGAGCTTGGAAACTGGCCCTAAGACAGAGAACAATTTCCAGCATTTCAATTAAGCTTTCTAATAGAATATCAGAGGAACTACTGAGATTAAGAATATTGATTCCTTTGTGCTCAGAAACTATCCCTTAGAACTGTCATCCAGCTACAATAATCTGCAACATGTTACTGGGCGTCTGGTCCTAAAAGTGTATACATACATGAATACATGTACTATATAAACAGGCATATCAGATATAGAGAAACACACGGCAAAAAATCCTAATGCTATAATCAGTTAACACTTGTACAAATGTCTTGTAAGTAGCCTAATAGGGGTATTCAGAATGTTGGAGTTAGCTGGCTAAGTTAGCTACTCCTGCTATGTTCTGAGTCGGTGTTAACTCAATGCTATAGTGGTATGTCAGAAAAAAATAGAAGGCGAGATAGCAGATAGCACAGGTTTGAGTCCACTAACTCTAGCCAACTCTGTTAAAACGGCGGCCATATTTGTTTATATTTGTTCATATTTTGGTAGCAAAAGTGAGGTTATAAACTTCGAGTTACACTAATTATCCGCTTGGAACGCTATTGCAGTTATCTTATAGCAAGGTCTATAAAATACAGGTCATGACACAATTCCGTGATGCATTGCAAAATCGCCATTTTATGGGGTTCTAGTTCACCAATTTCCAAATTTATCAGCTGTTATCATTATAGATTGAACAAGAGCACGATGTGTTATTTTGTTATATTATTCAAGGGATATTGAATTGTAGAATAAATTGTTCTGACAGAATAATAATATTTAGATCCCAACTAGGAACTGAATTGTTGATTTTTAAATGTAATTGATCGGGGACTTGAAACTCTTTTTGAAGTTGGACTCGCATATTTCTGTCTTGTCCTAATGCCTTATAAATCCTAATACTAAAGTTACAAGAATAAGAACAATTTTTAATAATAAATAAATGAAAAATGAAGCGGCCATTATGTGGGGTCTTTATGACGGTACATTTCAAAATCCAATTCAATTCAATTTGCTCATAACAAAATTATGCATTTTAAAAACAATATTCTAGTTCAGATTATATGTGAATTCAATTTTCATTGGAAAATTGAAAACCTGAATTCACATATAATCTGAACTAGAATATTGTTTTTAAAATGCATAATTTTGTTATGAGCAAATTGAATTGAATTGGATTTTCAAATGTATCGCCATAAAGACCCCATATAATGGCCGCTCCATTAGGAACACGAGTGTCATGACCTGTATTTATAGACCATTGCTTATAGCAGTTGGTTTCAGATGGGGCATTCACAATCCAGAGTTGAATAGCACTTTAGCTGGCTAAAACAACATTGTGAATACCCCTATTATTTATCATGATTGAGTTAATTTCTTATGCTGTATTGGAGTAATGCTGATGGATTAAGATTACATCATTGATAATTACAATTATGTACTTGTTATAAAGATGAACGAACAGACAAATTATGGTTGCGTTCTTTGTCTCTTGCTGGGCCCCTCACCAAAATTGTCAGGTGGTGCTTGTTGACCGGGAGGAGCCATCTGCAGCGTGGCCGATCCGCCTCTAGCTTCCCTAAACCTGGAAGAAAAAGTAAGACGTTCATATTGAGGTGGAATAAAAATGATATTATCAGTTTCACATAATTTATTCGAGCCAAATAATAAGTTTCAATAAAACCACTGATTACAGATGAACTATTTTTTTTTGGATTGAACTAAATAATTTTTGGATAGTAGTTCTCATCGAATTCCCATCTAGCTGTTAACCCTGTTGTCAATGTCTGCAGTTGCAGAAGTCTTAGGGGTAATTTGCAGCATGCATTTAGGATTTTCGTTAAATAATAATTAAAAACCACTGATTATGATGCCTTTCAGTGAGGACCACGTTATAATGGCAGTGTTAGATTAGTAATGGTATTGCCGTCCTTGTCCATCGCATTCAACAAAGCTGATAGCCCTATCTCTTTCTCGCTTTGCTCTCTTGCCAGATCGTCTTTTAACAATGTGGAATTGACAATTAATTTACAAAATATTTCAACTTGATTATGAAAATTATTTATGAAATTATTGTGGAATATGATTTTTTGCTTAATAAAATATAATAAATTATCTTAAACGATATTACATTAATAAACCTGTATCAGCTACCGTCTATAGAAGGCATTGCCAAGACTGAAGATCGGCAACGTTGTTCTCCTATCTTTCTTCACTGCCATTATAACGTGGACCTCACTTTAGTGCATTGAAACTCAAGTTTAGCAAATTTAGCTCAACTTAATTGGGAAAATCTTTATGAAATTATTAAAAAATGTAATTTCTTGCTTGATTAAATATAATTGATTATTTTAAACAAGAATGAATAGTTGACATTACATCAATAAACCTGTATCAGGTACTGTATACAAGGCATTGACAAGACAGAAGATCGGCAACATTGTTCTCCTATCTTTCTCCACTGCCATTATAACGTGTGGACCTCACTAAAGATCCGTGACATCCATTGGGAGGTTCATGAAAGCTCTGGAAGTGGCCCAGGAGAAGTCCCAATAAAGAAAAATTGATGTTTCAATCTTTATTAATTTTTTCAATTCTCGATATTGGTCTATATTGGAATATCATTGATATCCCTCCACAACTCGATTTACTTGACTTAGTTCCTTTGGCTCCTTGAGGAGCATAGGGCACCAAAAACGTTCTCCACTCATCTCTATTGGCTGCGAGCCTCTTAACTTCTGCCTAAGTCTTTCCCTGTTGCCTGTACTCTGCCTCGACTGTTCTTCTCCATGTCATCCGTGAGCGTCCTTATCTTTGCGATCCCTGGGGGTTCCAGCTCAATGCAGTCTTCTCAATCACACCATCTTCTTTTCTCAATGTGTGCCCAATCCATCTCCATTTTCTCCTTTTCTGTTCCTCTTGGATTGGACATTGATTTGCTAACTGCCAGAGATTCTCATTGGTGATTACCAATTGTTCAATTGGATGAAGGCACCATTCACTTTTCTAATTCAGCTTCCAACATCTTCATCAGTGCCCCCAGCCTTGGTCACTGCACTCCCCAAATACACAAAGGAGCCTACAGTCTGGATGCGAGTACCACCCACTTCAAATTGCCTATCTGTTGCTAGTAGACGGATAACGCGGTTTTTGCGAGACTTTTTTGCGACTTTTCCCCCTCCCCCCTCCCCCGCACCAATCCTACCTTCCCCCCTTCCCCCCGCACCCATCCTACCTTCCCCCCTTCCCCCCGCACCACTCCCGCCACCTCCACCGCCCCCTTAGAAGTACCACTCTCTCTCTCTCACTCACTCTCTCTCACTCTCTCTAGAAGAAGGAGAGGAGGAAGAAGAAGAACAAGAAGAAGAAGAAGAGGAAGAAGAAGATGATAACGATGATGCTCTCTCTCTCTCTCTCTCTCTCTCTCTCTCTCTCTCTCTCTCTCTCTCTCTCTAGACGAAGAAGAAGAAGAAGAAGAAGAAGAAGAGAAGAAGAAGAAGAAGGAGAAGAATCGCTGCCTTTATTAAAAACCTAGGAGGGCGAAGTTAGGGCACAGCCGGCCCTCTCTTACACTTAACCCTCCATACAATTCTAAGTTACAACTAAAACAACATCATAAACAATGAACTAAAGTAAAAGAAAACAATAACTTAGAAAATTTACAAGAAAAAATATATATAAATATAATAACTATATTTAAATTTTTATTATATTATAATTATTTATAATTATATATAAATATAATAAAAATAAAAAAAAAAGAGAAAACTCGAACTCCTTTCAAATTTGAGTACGTAAAGGTGGTTATGAAGAAAGGAAGAAGAGAAAAGTGAATACAGTTGAGAATTTTCAGTCCAAATCCATAGATTATTCCGGTAGAAGAAAGGAAGAAGGGAGAAGAAAGAAAAGAAAAGGAAGAGAGAAAGAAGGAAGAAAGAGAGGAACCACACATACACACACACACACATATATATACACTATATAGACTTGAATTACGGGTTAGGGAGCATTCCAGCCGAGTCCACCACCTCTGATCCACCGCAAGACAGCCGCGCCGAACCGGCGACGTCCCTCAACTAGCTTCAGCTCAGCAGGCAAAGAATTCCATAAACTACAGGCTGTCACAAGGAACGACTTATTGAACATAACAGTCCTATGTGTTGGGACAGCCAGCAGATGGGATCCATGCCGCGTTCCTCCACGGCCAAAATCACCCAAGTAACGGTACTCCACTGCCAGATACTTAGGCGTTTTGGTTTTCAATATCTTATGCAGGAAGCACAAAGCATGATGTGATCTACTCTCACGCAGCTTCATGAGTTCAAGTCTGTTAAAGTATTCGGTCACATGTTCGTCACGTCTCAGGTTGAAGATAAAGCGAACACAATAATTATGTGCACGCTGCATCCTCTGCAAAAGTTGAACTGTCATGTCAAGAGTCACAATGTCACAGTAGTTGAAGATTGGGAAAATCAGAGTCTTGACCAGCATAACCTTTGTAGGAAAGGGAATGAAGTCAGAGATCCTCTTCAATGTCATGATCCCCCCAATGACCCTGTTACAAGTCTGAGTCACGTGGCTGGTCCAGTCAAGAGTCCTTGTCATTGTCAGTCCCAAATTTTTCACGTCAGAACTGTATTCCAATTGTATGTTATTCAATGTTATGTATGGTCCGTTAGATATGTCAATTGTGTTTAAAATTCTTGAGTAACCTATCACTATAGATTTCGATTTTGTCTCGTTAATTTTTAGTCCATTATTCTCAGTCCACTGTACCAAACGAGTCAAGTCAGCATTGACCTCATCAACTGTGACACCAAAGTCATTTTTCTTGCAGTGTCGGTATATTTGTAAATCGTCTGCATACAGGTGATGTCTGGTCGTAAGTAGAGTGCTTGTCACGTCATTTATGTAAATGCTGAACAATAGAGGACCCAATACCGAACCCTGAGGAACTCCTCTGTTCACTTCACGCCACCATGAAGAGGCATCCCCAACTCTCACACACTGACACCGACCCCGAAGATAGGACCTCACCCATGCCACAGTGGAGTTGGAAAAACCCAATTTTCTGAGTTTGTAGAGTAGAGTAGGATGGAAAATACTGTCGAATGCCTTGCTAAAATCTATTAGGACTAGAACTGTTAGCTCTCTATTATCCATGGCCCTACGGATGTCGTCAGTTACTCTCAGGAGTGCAGAGGTGGTGCTATGACCACTACGGAACCCCGATTGAAAGTCACCAATCAATCCAGAGCCATGAACGAATGTGCTCAATTGAGAGTGAACAATGATTTCCAGAACCTTTGACAAGACGGACAATAAGCTAATAGGCCTGTAATCAGATGGAGAGAGAGGGTTAGGGATCTTGTTCAAGGGGATCACAATAGATGACTTCCAGCCATCAGGAAAAACCGACGTTGAAAGTGAGGTATTGATTAAATGAGTGAGGAAAGGAAGGATGAGAGGAAGGATAATTTTGATAAATTTGATTGGGATACCATCTGCACCAACAGCATTACTCTTTACTCTATGAACAGCCAAGAAGACCTCTTGCTCCGTGACATTGGAGAAGTAGAAATCCTCATTTTGATGACAATCAGGCAGAGAGTCAAAGTGAGCACGAGCTTGGTCCAAACTTACAGGGATGTCAGTGAAGAAATCATTGAGATCATCCAGCGAGTGAGCAACAGTCGGTACCTGCCTCCCCTTGCCAGCCCCAATCCCCCTCAGAGCATGCCACAAAGATGAAGTTGATGATCGCTTTGAGGAGATCAAGTCTCGGTAAAATGTAGCTTTAGAATTTCTAATTTTTTTGCTTGCAAGAGTTTCTCAAACGCTTATAATGATTGAAATCATTAGGGCTTTTTGACGCTCTTGCTTTTTTGCACCAATAATCTCGATCCCTCATCAGCTGGCGTATCTCATCAGTGAGCCATGGAGCAGGATCCCTGGTTATTCTACGATTTTTCAAAGGAACATGTTTTTCAAAAAGAGAGATTATATTGTGATTCAAAATGTTCAACATAACATTAACATCGTTAGTATGGAATATGTGTAGCCA
Organism: Nilaparvata lugens; assembly: GCF_014356525.2. Lineage (NCBI taxonomy): Eukaryota > Metazoa > Arthropoda > Insecta > Hemiptera > Delphacidae > Nilaparvata > Nilaparvata lugens. The sequence goes on along the minus strand of NC_052517.1, from coordinate 10,786,126 downwards.
GTCAAGGTTAATTGCATCATTAAACAAGCTGTGGTAGTTAATATGTTTATAATCCCTATAAGTGATTATTTTAGGTTTAGGCTTAGGCCTCTTGATATTATAGACAAGGAATATCATATCATGTGCTGAAAGGCCTGGAAAAGGGATCTGCCCATGGCACACAGCTGACTTCTTATCAGCAACTGCAATAAGATCAAGCAATGTGTCAGAGGTGGATGTATGGTGCGTAGCTTGGAGAGGCAGCAAGGTCATACCATTCGCAAAAAACATAGTGGTCAGTTGTATTTTGTCATGAGTATCAGGTCCAAGTAAGTCAGTATTGAAGTCACCCATGATAGCCACATGTTCATAGGGCACCATCAGCTCAAGTAGTGCTTCCTCAAATTCTGACATATACCCAATATGAGGCGGCCTGTAGCAAACTGCTATAACATTTTAACTCCGTTACACTTTACCTCAATAAACATGTATTCAGGTCTAGCTGCACGGGAGGTATCAGAGGAAAACTTATGAACAGGCAACAGAGAACGCTTGACAAACGCGGCAACCCCTCCCCCATTCTTGTGTAACCGGTCATTCCTAATGAGCACATAATCCTCTAGTGCGACAAGTCGATTAGGGATTGTCGGTTTTAGCCAGGTTTCAGATATAAGAATGATGTCACAATCTTTGCCCTCGAAAGTGTGCCTAAATTCATCTATATGGCAGAGAAGGGATTGTGCATTGACATGAGCGACTTTAAGACGATCAGGGAAAGGAGAGACAGCCCGCTTGAGGGCATCGCCGACACTCAGCGTGGCCGCGCCGTCATCCTGCTGTATAGACAAGGTGGCTGCGACGAAGCAGCAAGGCAGAAGAGAGGGGTGAAACGGCGAAACAACAAGAAGATACAAAAAAGACACTAAAAGAGAAGAAGAAGAAGAGGAAGAAGAAGAAGGAGAGGAGGAAGAAGAAGAAGATGAAGAAGAAGAAGAAGAGAGGAGGAAGAAGAAGAAGAAGATGATAATGATGATTCTCTCTCTCACACTTTCTCTAGGTGGAAGAAGAAGAAGGAGAGGAGGAAGAAGAAGAAGGAGAGGTGGAAGAAGAAGAAGGAGAGGAGGAAGAAGAAGAAGGAGAGGAAGAAGAAGGAGAGGTGGAAGAAGAAGAAGGAGAGGAGGAAGAAGAAGAGGAAGAAGAAGAAGAAGAGGAAGAAGAAGAAGAGAAGGAAGAAGAAGAGGAGGAAGAAGAAGGAAGGAAGAAGAAGAAGATGATAATGATGATTCTCTCTGTCTCTCTCACACTTTCTCTAGGTGGAAGAAGAAGAAGAGGAGGAAGAAGAGGAAGAAGGAGAAGAGGAAGAAGAAGAAGAAGAAGAGGAGGAAGAAGAAGAAGAAGAGGAAGAAGATGATAACAATGATGCTCTCTCACTCTCACTCTCTCTCACTTTCTCTAGTTATGCTCCATTTAATCTATTATTAGTCACGGTCTATTTCAATTAGTCTATTACTAACAGATTTAAGTGAAATGTCCTTGGAAATAGAAGATGGAGAATGAGAAATTCAATGACTCTAGTGCTGACAGATTAAAGTGAATCTATTTTGGATGTAGAAGAATGGAGAATGAAAAATCCAATGACTCTCCTGCTGACAGATTAAAGTGAATCGAGTTTGGAAGGAGAATGAGAAAAAGGATAGAAAGGTTACTATCAACAAGTGAAACGACAGATCTTACTGACAGATTTAACTGAAACATCTTACTTCCAATTGTGAGATTTTTACTGTGGAGAAGAAGAATGAGAAATCCAAGACTCTCCTACTGACAGATTTAACTGAAACATCTTACTTCTAACTGTGTGATTTTCAACCAAAGTGAATCGAGTTTGGAAGAATAGGAAGAAGTAGAAATGAGAAGTGTGTCCAACTGACAGATTTAAGTGAAACAATAATCATATTCAAAAAATTTATCATGCTATCATAGAGAGAACAGATAAGAAATAGTCACTTTCAAAAAAAGGAAAGGAGAAGAATAGGAAGAAGTATGAGAATAGAGAAGAAGTACTCGCTTTCTTTCAACCAAAGTGAATCGAGTTTGGAAGTAGAAGAAGGAGAATGAGAAATTCAATGGCTCTACTGTTGACAGATTAAAGTGAATCGTGTTTGGAAGGAGAGCTTCAACTGAAACATTTTTGTCCAACTGACAGATTCAAGTGAAACGAGTTTCTCAGATTTAACCAAGTCATCTTTCTCTAACTCACAGATTTAAGTGAAACAATAATCACATTCAAAAAATTTATCATGCTATCATAGAGAGAACAGAGAGGAAGAGGAAGAAGAGGGAGAAGTAGTGGAAAGGAGAAGTGTGTCTAATTGTCAGATTTAAGTGAAACGATATAATAACAAGCATCCAAAGAGAAGAATGAGAGGAAGAAGAGGGAGAAGTAGAGGAACGGGGAAGAATAGGAAGAAGTAGAAATGAGAAGTGTGTCTAACTGACAGATTTAAGTGAAACGATAATCACATTCCATCACATACAACATCATTTGTATGGAGAAATGAAACTTCCAGTGACAGGTTTTTTCTTAAGGAAATAACAGAAATGAGGCATGTATCTAACTGACAGATTTTAACTGAATCGTTATTCCTCTCTATGGACTTGTCATTGCAGCAATGCTTAGTGGAAATCTAAAACAACTCAAGTAATACTGACAGTGAAGAGTGATTCAGTTAGCAAGCCTACTCTCTCACTTCTTTCTCACAACACCATTTGTATGGAGAAATGAAACTTCCAGTGACAGGTTTTTCTTAAGGAAATAACAGAACTGAGGCATGTATCTAACTGACAGATGTAACTGAATTGTTCTTTCTCTCTATGGACTTGTCATTGCAGCAATGGCAAGTGGAAATCTCAAAACAATTCAAGTAACACTGACAGAAAAGAGTGATTCTGAAATCTCACTCTATGCAAATTGGCTTGGAAACCATTCTTATCAACTCTCCTTCTCACTTCATCTAATGGAAGAGATTCAATTCATCTTGTTTTATTTAATTTGATCTTACTGTTATTATTTGTGGTAAAGTTTTTAAAGGACCAGTCATAAGAAAAAACCATGAAGCTTCACAATAGTTCTGCATCACCAAAATGGAGCATCAGAGTTGAAGCAAAATTAGATGAAATTGCACTGATGTAAAGATGTAGCTAAATAAAGAAAGCAGCATACTACTTGATTGTAGAAAGCAGATACCCATATTTGCAGATAGCAATATACATGAAATTTTAATGATAGTACTTGAGCAAAGTGCATAATTACATTGAAGTGAAACAAAAAATCGGCGGTTCTGTTGATACACATGTTTACTGAGATGCAGTAACAAGAAAGATTTTCATCTCAAGAGATGTTCAATCGAATAGGAGAAATGTAAAAGTTCAAATAAAATCTGTATATTGTTAAATGTAGAGAAAATACAAATGATTGAAAATCACATATCAATCATAATATTCTAGAGGGACATCAAACTCTCCATTCATGGAGAGTGAGCATGAGGAGAAAAGAATATATTTTAATTTTTTATTTTGATATGACAGTGAATGACTACTTATTTAGAGATAAGGCAGAATTAGAGATAACACATACAAGTTATTCTGAGAAAGTACTTAAAGGTGATTGTTAAAAATGAAAAGTAAGTAGATTATTTGAGTAACAAATTAAGACTGGTAGTAATATTATGGAAGTAGATTTAGACAGAACTTTTTTCTATCAAAGGAAAAATGAAAGCTATTGATTATAGTTATATTTGAGTAATTATGCAAGTAGGTATTTAGATAAGTGTAAGACAACCTTGATGTATCCCTTCCAAGTCAAATGAACGTCATGATTCAGATTAAGTTGCTGAAAGCACAAGTGGCTATTGTTGAGAGAAGCAAAGCAATTATTTGATTTCAGGTGAGATGCATATAAGCTACAACTAGTTTTTTGAAAGCCACAGAGACATTCGGGGAACAGCAACTAGCAGAATTTGAAAATACAAATTTGAGAGAGAAACTTGAGTGTATTTGACTTGTGATCACAATCCCTTACACTGTCGAAGCCAAAAGATACTACTTCCAAGTCAAATGAACGTCGTGATTCAGATTAAGTTGGTGAAAGCACAAGTGGCTATTGTTGAGAGAAGCAAAGCGATTATTTGATTTCAGGCGAGATGCATATCTAGCTAGAACTAGTTTTTTGAAAGCCACAGAGACATTCGGGGAACAGCAACTAGCAGAATATGAAAAAGAAATTCAAATTTGAGAGAGAGAGAAACTCTCTTCGATCATAGTGACTTGTGATCACAATCCCTTATACTCCCTTATCACTTTTGTTTTGTGCAAATCATCATATTATATTCTGAGCTCAGGAGATGGCATTGGTACATTACTCTTTGCAGATTGTCCTCTAATTCCTGCAATATCACTTGATCATCTGCAAATCACAATGAATTGACAGCAATATTGTGTGTTAGTTGTATACCTAAGTGAGTTTTTTGCTTCCACTTCCTACAAAGGTCATTCGCATAAATACAGTATTGAAGAGTTTGATAACCAACATTTATAACAATTTCGTCTGACTGGGAGCCTGAGCAGACTAGAATTATTTTTGTCTCACTGTACAGACTCTTGATAACTTTGACTAGATGATTTGAGAAACCTCCTTTGATCAGCTTATCTTATAATAATTGACAATTGACTTCATCAAACGCTTTTTCATGATCTTTTTGCTATGATCTGTTTCAATGAGAAAACATAGTCCATACATGATTGGCCCTTTCTGAAACCAGCCTGCTCCTTCAATAAAAGTACATCAGAGATTCTCCGAAGTCTATTGTTCAGAATATTCTGCTGATTTATAGACATTGCTCAACAATCATATATCTCTATGATTATTTGAGTATTTTCTGCTTCCCTTCTTGATAGAGACATTACAAAAGCTTTTCTTCACTCCTCAGGCACATAATGTGATGTCCAGCACACATTGATTAAATGAAGCAGTCGAAATTTCAATAATGTTCCACCATATTTTAAAAACTCCATATTCAGCAGATCCACCCCAGTTGCCTTCGTATTTTTCGTTTGATTGAGGGCTTCTTCCAACTCATCAATGCTTATGAGATCAACATCACTCACTGGATCCATCTGCTGGTCAATACTTTCCATGACTGGCAAATTTTGGTCATACCACTTTGTAGTGTTCAATCCATCCATCCATGTTTGCTCACATTTTTCATCTCATCTCTTTAACCGTACTATTGAGGTGTCTCATCCATTTGTAAGCAACTTCCTGCCTGCCATGAAGATCATCCTCTATTCCTGAGATGAATCTTCATGTGCTTTCCCAGAAATTGTTTTGGCTCCATTATGTTTGAGCCGATAATTTCCTTTTGTGTGGTCTGTTGGTGACTGAAGGAGTTCCTTGTATGCTTTTTTCTTGTCTGCAATAGCTTGAGAAATCTCGTCATCCCAAATTTTCAAACCTTTTCGTCTTTCAACAATTTTTTTCATGCCAAGTGTTTCATGGGCTACTCCTTTGATAGTATCTTCGATGTTTTCCCATTCACCTCCAATTGTAAATACTGTCGGTCTTGTAGAGAGCTTTTGTGTTAGTTTTGTCTGATATAAAATTCTCATACTCTTGGTTTGCAAGAGATACACTTTGAAAACTTTGTTCTCCCCTTTGTTTTAAGGTTTACTAGCTTTCCTCCATCTTGTCCTCAAATTAATTTTCCAGAAACGACGAGGAAATGGTCACTGGCCACATCACTTCCTCTATATACTCTGGGATCCTGGACCTGTCTGGACAGTTCCTTGTTCACAATCACATAGTCAATCAGAGATCTGTATCCTCTTCCTGTCCAGGTATATTTGTATATATCATTTTTCCTAAAGAATGTATATGTGATCTTCAACTTGTTGTATGTGCAAAAGTCTCGCAACTGTCTGCCATTCTCATTCAGGTGATATTCCCCAAATGTTCCTACCACCTGTGGAATCGGCTGGTTTCCTACTTGATCATTCAAATCTCTAGCTACAATGACATAGTCTGCTTTTTTGCATGTGGTCAACTGTTTCTGTAATTATTCATAAAATTCTATCATAGCCTCTTTCTTTCCTTCTTCAGGAGCATAAGTGCCAAATAGAGTCGAGTAACCTCTGTCCATCTTGGATCGGACCCTTATTATTCTTCCACTAACAAAGGAGTAACTCCCTATTCTATTTTTCCATCTCTGATCAACCAAGACCATCACTCCAGCACAGGCTCTCCTATTTCGATCTACTCCACTCCAAATTTCAATGTACTCTCCTCAATCTTTTGTTCCCTTCAGCTTCTTCTTAGTCTCTGTTATCATAGTCAGGTGTATCTTATGCTGTTCCAACTCTTTCATCAGCTCGCCCTCCTTCTTATTTACACTTCTCACATTCCAGGTTGCAAAAATCAATGTTTCCATTATTCCAAATTGTTTTTTCTTTGGCAGTCCATTTTGTTTATCCATTTTTCCGGTCCTATCCGAGGCTGTTTGAAGTTCACCAGTAAGTCAAAGATGCCCTGGCCATGTTATGAGTGCTGCACAGGTTGAGTTCGATGGTGGGGCCGCCACCTTTCTGCATCTGAATTCACAGGATTCTTATGAGGTTTACTTTCCTAGACAAGTTGTTCCAAGCCAGCTGATGAGCCTTGCCTACCCAAGAAATTAAGAAAGAGAAAAGAAGAAGATTGGTCAAGGAAGACCAGACAGAGAAAACAAGGGAATAGAGAATAGCAAAACGCTCAGTCGATCAAAGAAGCTATTCTAGTTATAAGAGAGTTCCAGAGCAAGAGAAGGAGAGGGAGATGGAAGAAGGGCTCTGGAAGTTGGAATCATGTTGCAGATAGCACAGTCTACATGTCTGACTGTGGCAACAGTCTAGATGGAGGTGACTGCTGATCTGACCCCAATATTATCATCATACTTCTAAAATTGATGTGTGTGTTAGTCAGATAAGCCAGTTACACATATGCTTTTGGAAGTTTGATTTTTGCCATCCTTATTGGGCACGATCTGGAAACATGAAAAAGTGGTAAATTGTTCCAGTTCTAGTGGTAAATAGTTCAATCTCATGACTAGTATAGAATGTTCCCATGGCACGCCATTTCAAAATCATTGGTTCAAGCTTTTGGCGTGCAATTATGAAGTTGATTCACACCAGAATGTGTTGTTTACTAGCTGCATAAATGAACGAAGGCCTTCTTACAGACTTACCATCTAGAAAAGTGTGCATTTGTTTCATTCCACTACTCTCAAATTTTCTATGGAGAAAAATTCATTCAACAAATGGATATCAAACTTCATCTTTTTTGGTAGAGTATTCTATGGCTATGCTATGGTAAACACACAAGCTATCAGAGAATTGTGCAGAGAAGCAAGCAACTACAATTCAATCGACCGATGAGAACTCTGAAAATTTGAACAGTCACAATTTACCAGGCTTTAACTGTGGGGCAGGAATTTGGACCAGAAACTAGTTTCTGGTGAAAAGATTACCACATTCCATATTCCCAGAATGGCCTCCATGATTCTTTCATATTTGATGAAGCTTTGCAAACACATCATGTGTTTGCCAAGTTATGTTAAATACAGTATAATAGAATTTATAAGAATGCCAATATTGGATGTTCAAAGATCGATTTGTGTGTAACTCGTTCTGCTAGACCATGAAAAATTTAGAATGTTGCAGAGTGAGACCGGTTGCAGACGAACCACTATCACATGTGTGATGTGGGACCAAACATACCACAGAACAATACAACTAACGCAGATAGACTTTCACACTACTTTCGATAAAACCACATTAGTGCAACAGTTTTCAGATGTTTGTATCATACTCTGGTGTTTTTATCATTCAGCTGTTTTGATACTCGGGTGTTTTTATCATACAGCTGTTTCAAGAGTCACAGCAACTGCAATTGTGGTACAGAAGCTAGGAAAAGCGTGGTGCTCAAACCAGTGGTACAATAATCACAAGGAAAATAATCGCATACTACAGTGCACAATGCCATGTGGAAGTATTTGTGCCACTGCCATGCCTGCCAATGCATTCATTCATATGTGCTGTAGTTTGTGGTACCACAGATGGAAAATAGTCACTCCTACAACACACATGCAATAGTGGTTTGTCTGCAACCGGCTTTAGAAAATGATTGAGCTATCTGCTTTTTCTAATGATTAACATGAATAGCAAACCAACATTAATCAGGTGCTGACTTAATAACATGAATCCCTCTATAATATGGCTTTCCAAAGAAACTTACTTTGTGGCCAGTCTGCATCTTATGAACTCATTATAAGTCAGTTCTCCTTCATTATGTTTTATCACATTTTCTAAACACAGCAGTACAGTATCTGTGGAAGAGTTGATTTTGTAAAGTGAGTATGCTCAAACTGAAGAGGCTGATCTAACAAATAATAATAATATGATTATATTGGTATGTATGAGGCCTTTAGAGGAATGACAGAGGCGAGGGGTCTCTGGAATTTTCTGGTAAACAACACGGAGGAGGCAGGGGGCCCCCAGATCATTCCAGTGTGTTCTGGTTTTGGTGCAGGGAACCATCGACCAATGGCAAGTACGTTCTCAAACCTACTGGCCGTTCCCATGCACTGCAATTGGTCAGATTGCCACACCTCCAGACCCTTCTGGAAAGTTCTGTATGAGAGGTTGACACTATATTCTCCACCTTTCTAGATTGTTCTGCTGAGCCTATATAAATAGTCCGTGTTTTTGAAGTGTAATACAAATGAAATCTTTCATCTTGTATAACATGGTAACTAAGCATTTTTGGACCTACGTTAATTTGAACTTTTTTCCTTTCCATGAGTGGAATCACGCCCTGATTTATGGACACCTCTTTCCAGAAAACTCTGTATATATTCACTTTCCAGTGGTTCGAGATTCACCTAAAACTGTAAATAGCTCATTATCATCAACATGAATGATCATGAGTGATGAATGATCTATTGCTCCAATTTTGCCAAAACTGATTAATGTTTTTTTTTCATTTTTCATATATAAATATATATATATATATATATATATATTATATATATATATATATATATATATCCTCTAAACATTTTTTATTCCGTATCATTTTTGAAATATATATATATTTTTTGTTTCTCTTCGTCCTGCGTGATGAATAATATATTATTATAATATTAATACTAGATTAATCTTTCATATATTTTCCTTGTTGAATTTGTATCTGCCAGCTTTCTCTGTCTCTGCTTGTTCCTTGTCTAACTGCATTGCTCTCAACTGTACTCAATCATGCGGACGTGATTTTATCACTTGCATGGTTGAATATTTCCACATATTATTAATGTCAAACTATAGTAGGAAAAGTATTTCATGTTAATTATTGCTTGATTGCTTGTCTGTATATTGATGGAAATAAAAATTCATTATTATTATTATTACATCTACCCAAAAATCTTAACAAAAAATATTCAGTTAAATTTTCTTATATCAACCTTGGTTTCAAGATATATATCAATTTTTGATATTTCTAAAAAACATCAATAAGTAGAAAAGTATCAGTCAAAATGAAATTCTACAGATATGGTTGAAAGAGGAAGAGATTTTCAATGTGATTCATATAATATGTTTCTTTGTTTGACGTTTTTGAACTTTCAATGGGTGCCCAAGCAGTTTGAGATTTGTCTCCAATCTTGAGGAATATACAGGTCCCAGGCTAAGGTGAATTGCGAATGGCATCCTGGGCAAATGGCGCCCCCCCCCCATCATTACTATAATGTAAAAGCAAATAATCTATGTCACTTATATCTTATGAAGTGAAAAATAAAATATAACAAGATCACGTCTTTCAAACTGTTGACCTCTCTACATTCTTCAGACGATTTATAGCAGAAAATCCTCTCTCTGCAGAGTAGTTAGTGACTGCTCTGCTTGAATTTGATTTTGAATTTATTACTCTTTGCATGTACAACAATTGAATTGTTTGGCAATCATCACATATATTACAGAACAAAAAAAATCACAACAAAAAGTCATTCATGTCATGAAAACATCTATCAGCCAGCCAGTCCTTCAATTTTTTCTTGAGCTGCACTCTATTGTCAATCTCCTCAAGATGGTGTGGCAGTGAGTTGATCATTTTTTGCCTCATGTGAATTGGATTTTTCTCGTAGAATAATGTCCTATGTTGTTGTATTCGAGAGATGTTCCTTGAGCATGTGTTATAATCGTGTTGGTCATCCCCTCTTGTCCACGTCGATGCATGATTGAGACCAAATGCTACAGACTCCAGAATATACAGACAAGGTAGTGTGAGCGTCCCTGTTGATCGGAATAATTCTCTACATGGATTTCCAGGCGGATTTTTGAGCATGATTCTAATCACTCTCTTCTGTGCTCAGAATACCCTGATAATTTCCGATGATGTGCCCCAGAAAAGTAATCCGTAGGTAAGAAGAGGCTGAAAGTATCCATAGTATGTGGAGAAGACTATCTGCTGATGCAGTGTTCTTGCTAGTGTAGCAGTTGTGAATGTGGCCTTACTGAGTCGTTTAATCAATTCATCGATGTGATCATTCTATCTCAAACCAGTATCCATTTTCAAACCCTGGAAGCTGCAGACATTTGCTGGTTTGACCTGTTTTGAGTCTGTTTGGACGTTATATCAATGTTCCCCTTTCTTGTCTGGCATTGTGTGGTAGAGGGGGCAATTGAAGGGTGACATGCATAGCATAATTGCACCAGTTGCCGACTGCCAGCCAATTAAACTGCTCACTTCTCATAATGTCGATTTTTTGCAAAGTAATCTTTTGATTTATTGTGATTTATTACAAGTGTCATCTCGTCTCATATCACGATCTTGACCTGGGATCCTGGAAGCAAGGAGGATTTGGACATGAAGGTAGGCCTATGTTATTGTGCACTTAGCCATTTAAATTGTTCATTCATTCTCTATCGAATAATTATAATGATCATCATAGCAATGATAATCAACCATTTTATTTAGCAAAAATTTGAAAAGATAGATTAGTAGGAGTTTTTTTTCAGTAGTAACAACGTGTTTTCATGAGTGAAATGTGTGTAAATTATATGAACATGGAGTTACTGGCTTGATAATAATTGGAATGATTAATTCAAAATGGAAAGCTTATCAATGACGGGAAGGCGCACAACAATTTTTGAGTCTGACTCATTGTAATCCCACCAGTCTTTCTTGTAGCCTTCGTAGACATGCTCCAACAGCACCTTATGTCTACTCTCACAATACCTGTACTTGTCCTGTACTTTTTGCTTTATATTGGCCAAATTTTTGGATGTTATTTCTCTTTTTAAATATTCAGATAGCTTTTCGGTAGCACTTTCTAGGTCTTTCTGGTTATCCTCAAATAACACTGACTGATTGTTCTGGCGTAAGTAGTGTAACATAAGTGTACATCAACGTTTGCCAACATTGGCATAAAATATCAACTGCTTTCTTTAGAAATTGCACCTCGATCCAGGACATATTGTGCTGCTGCATCTCCTCCATCTTCCCCTTGACAGAGGCATAGATTTTGTGTTCAAACTTGAGTGACTGCATGTGGTTCTGATTTTTACACACCATATGGTTACATCCGCCATCTTTTTCTATTGTGACATTGCACTTGGGACATTCCTTAGTGTTGGCCACAATCCAGTTGGATGTTCCCGAGTCATCATCACACTTCTTGATCCAGTAATGCAGCAGCCGACACTAGACCGGATCGTGCCACAATTCGCCGCACTGGAAGCAGAACATGTGCTGGCACCAACACTGCACTGGTCATGCATCCACATAGTGTATGCACACTGCGTTACTGCAGTCTGGCGACAGACACCAGCACAGAAGGCAGTTACACTCAACAAAGCTGTTGGTGATGAGATGCTGGTACTTGAGCTTGAACTTGGAGTCCTAGACAAGTCGCATGACGGATGCGTTGTCGACAAGGATGTCACAGCCATGTGCGGTGCAGATGATCGTCCGCCTGACACCCTCCTCCATGATCTTGGTGGTGAGGTACTCGCTCCAGCAGGCTGTGCAGAAGCGGTGGCCGCACTCCAGGCCAGTCAGCAGAGCACCGGGGAGAACAGTGAAACAGATCTCGCATTCCTCGGTTCCTGATGTTGATTGTCTTCTGTTCGGCCTGGAGGACCAGAGTGCTGTTTGAGCCAGCCTCTGTCGAATAAATGGTCCAACCGTCTGGGATTCATTGGTTAATTGAATTTGAATAGGACATAAGTTTGAAATATCGTCTAATAGGTTTGTCGTTTTTTATGCCTATTTTATTCTTGGTTTTTCTGTGTATATGGCTTGTTTTTGTCGTCGTAAATGAATATATGGTTTATTTGTGGTATTCTTGAGAAATTTGGGCTCAATTCAAGTTGGAAATTGAGTAGAACAAGTAATATTTTCGTAAATAATTGTGTCATAGTATTATTGCATGAGATTGTTGCATTGGCGCCACAAGGCTGGACTGGCAAGTTCATGTCGATAAGTAGAGAAAGACTTATATGTCATCTAGCTGTAACAGTAACTGGAGCTGTTACTTTTTTCAAAGGATACTTGCAGTTATTTGCATTGATTATTGTTGTTACTTTGTTATTAATAGCAGTTATTGTTTGTTAAAATGAGTATCAATACAGTATTATCAGCCTCATAACCGATCATTCTCTACTGAGCATAAGTTGAAGTGCTGGCTTGGCTTGTATGATTAGATAAGCTAGCCATTGTTCGTTACAGTAGGCTTCTTCATTGTGTCGCCTGCTCTCGTGTTTTCCCTCTTATTCTTGTTTGGCTCTTTGTCTCACTCTCTCTCTCTCTCGACGAGCGCTCACTGTTATCGCCTCACTATGAGTGTTATCAAAGACTTGATGTTTCAAAGAGATGCATTAATTCGTAAAATAAAACGGATTAATGAAGTTGCCGAAGCTGTCGAAAAGGATCCAAAAAAATAAAAAAATGAAGAATTTATTAAAAGTTATTGGTGAGCATATCGATCACCACCAGGTGGAGTTCAATGATATAATAGATAAGATGCAGAGCTACTATAACAAACAAAATCCTCGATTGGAAACAACTGAGCTTGAAACACTGATGAGCGAATTTGATTAGATGTATTTCAATGTCAAGGCTATTCTTGAAACCTTACCATCCACTCAAACAAATTTGAATATTAGTTCTTCCAATGTAGCTTCTTCACCTACAACTAGGAATATCTCGTCAGTTGCCCTACCTAAGCTTCCTTTAATGACTTTTGACAGTGATTTGAAAATTTGGAGTCAATTTAAATATTTATTTGAACCCACGGTTCATAATAATGGTGACATACAAAAACATATGTATCTCTGGTCTGTACTAAGAGGCGATGCACTGTCAGTCATTTCTGTAGTCCCATCAAGTGATCATTATGCTGAGGCATGGAAAATATTATTGAATCGCTACAATGACTTTTACAAGCTGACTGACCCATACTTGCAAGCAATTTTTGATATGCCATCAGTTAATAGGCAACCAGACTCACTACGAAAATTCATCACTCATTTAGCTGAGTATATTGCCACACTAAAACCAATTGGTCATTCAGTTAATGACTGGTCAATTCCGTTATTATTTGTCTTGCATAAAAAACTGACTGAAGAATTGAGAGAGAAGTGGCAGAGACTGCTAAGAAATGGAACAGTATCCAATTTGAAAAACTTCCAAATATTTTTGAATGATGAAGCTGTTATTTTGGAGGCTACCAAATCCACTGATTTATTGGGGTCATCTACATCATCAGAAGCCTCCTCACGTAAGCAGTTTGAGAAATCGAAACCCACTATGGGAGATTACAAAGCTTCAGTTATGATTGTTAAATCGAAATCAGACGAGCTGAAATGTATTGAATGTAATAATTCTCATGAACTGGAAAATTGTGAAGTGTACTTGAATCTCAAACCATCTGATTGATTAAAACGTGTAAAATGATGGGAACTATGTATATGCTGTTTATTGGCAGGGCACTTTATTAGAGATTGTAGAAGAAGGGAGCCGTGCAGTCACTGTAATTTGCGTCATCATTTGCTCCTCCATTTAGAGCCGAGACAGCGGCCTGTTGGAAACACCAACACATTGGCCGGTAATAAACAAATGAGCAGGGTAGACTGGCACGATGTCTCTGATCAAAGCCATCAAACATTTGTTACTGACACAGCTAAAAAAGTATTTTGGAATGTAAATAGTTCCTTAGTATTGTTACCAACTGTTAAATTGGTAGTTCAAGGTAATGAAGGCAATTATCATAATGTCAAAGTATCATTGGATAGTGCAAGCACCGAGTCATTTATGACAAGGCAATGCATGAAAAAACTAGGTTTAGTGGTGCAGAAAACACTTAGTTTGCCAATCTATGGATTATCTGAAACTAAACTGGAAGTGACAGATGAAATTACTAACTGTGAATTTGAAACATCAAACACCCCTTCATTAAAAATTACCGCGTTGGTAGTCAACAAAATAGCAGCTACAAATCAGAAAAAAATGCGTACTGGGCACATATTGAAGGACTGGATCTAGCAGATTCTGAATTTTTCCTTTCAGAGGAGGTTGATATTCTATTGGGTGCTGAATACTTCTCCTTCATTCTGACTGGAAAAAAGGTGATTGGTCCAGTGGGTACACCATCTGCCCTAGAAACTGTATGGGGCTACTGCCTGATGGGTAAGGTATCAGAGGAGAGTTCTACTGTATAATCTCTGCAAATAATCTCTGCATGTATTCCAATGCTAATTTAGAAGAGTTGGTGAAGCAATTTCGGGTCGTAGAAGAGCCACCTAGGACAAAAAAATTATTGGAAAGTGAAATGGCTTGTGAGGAGATATACAAATCAACTGTTTGTCATCTGAATACTGGTAGATACATTGTAGAATTACCATCCAAGGAAACAAATACGAGTGAGATATCGGATATCTTGAAGGTGAAACTAATGTTGGAGAAAATGTTTCCATGATTTGAGAAGAAGAATTCGGAGATAATTCAGGAGAAGTTCCAGGTAAACAAGGTATGGCCTTCAACAGTTATTTACTGATCAATGGTAATTTAGGGAAAGAGTTAAAAGTGATTCATAGTCCACATGAAATCAAACCAATGGGAAGACCTATACCAAAAAAGGAAATTTGACAAGATGTTTTTGAAAAAGAGAAACGGAATTCGGAAGAGTTAGATGATGATAGACAGGATAATGTTGAAATAGAATGGACAAAATCCGAAAGGGAGAAGGAATGAAGTGTATACTCCAACAACTATGTCATATGGTGTATCATCATCACCATTTCTTGCTTCTTGTTCTACGCATCAGTTTATTGAAGATGAAAAAAAATGTTCCCTGTGGCTTCTGAAGCCTCACGGTTTTCTACTAACATGGATGATATAGTTACATCAGTCTCATCAATGGAAGCAACCAAGCAACTGCAGTCTGAGCTTACTTAATTGTTAAGCAAAGGGAAATTTGAATTGCTAAAGTGGGCCAGCAATCATTCTACCATTCTATCAAATCTCCCTCCAGAGCATTGCACTATTGATGCAAAAGATTTCACTTTATGATAAAACCATTAAAATTCTTGGCTTCCAATCGAATCCAATTGGTGACTACCTATTCTATAGGGTGGAGGATCCATCCAGTCTAGCTACAAACAAAATGTTTTATCAACTTTAGTACAAATTTTTGATCCATTAGGATATTTAACAACTTTCATACTTACCTTCAATAGTATAATTCAATATCTATGGCAATCGGGATGTGACTGGGATGATATAGCATCCGTGGAGATAGTGAAGAAATGGGAGCTTTGTGTGGTTGTCCTTGTAGCTAGATTATTACATGAAGCTCAAGAAGTGCTTTCAAAAATTATAAACATAGATCATATTGCAGCTTGGACTTATTCAACTGTGGCATTGAGTTGGATTCGGTCTTCACCTCATCGTTGGGCTACATTTGTGACAAATCGTGTAAGTCAAGTACAGGAGCACATGTCTACAGAGCAATTCAGATATGTGCAAACCGAATGTAATCCAGCTGATTGTGCTAGTCGAGGACGATTGCTCAATGAATTAATTGGTAATTCTCTGTGGTGGAATGGTCCTGATTGGTTAGACAAATCACTGGAGTGCTGGTCACACCAAACCCACGGTAATGATGATGAGAATTCCAAACAGATTGAATTGGAAGCAAGAAAAATTACTCTAGCAACACAGAGTAAAGAGTCAGAGGAATCAATTCAATCGGTGAACTTGAGAAATCGGTGGAGTTTATTCAAAGGAATTGTATCCTCATTCTGGAAACGTTGGCAATTGGAGTATGTATCTAGCTTGCAAACCCGAACAAAATGGTACAGAAAACATAGTAATGTTAACATTGGACGTAAGGCTCTCTTGAAGGAAAGTAACCTACTCCCTCTTCACTGGAGGCTTGGTTGAATAACGAAGATATTCCCTGGACAGGATGGAGTTGTGAGAGTGGTGGAGGTACAGACTGCAAAAGGAAGTCTCACTAGGGCTGTCAATAGGGTATGTCTCCTCCCTATTGATGAAGATTAGGCCTTATTGTAGGGAACTTCAATAAGTTTAGTGGTAAGTTTTTTGGTTTCTCGTTTTACATGTGGGAAAGGTTCCCAAGTTGCCTTGTTTCTTGTTTTTATGTATAGTGGTTGTATATAGTCATTATTTCTCGTCCCAGCCTCTCCTTTCCGTGGGGCTCCTACTCCTTTTGTATAAGTCTTCTCAATTGCCCCTGAGGAGTGAAGATATCTTTTTTCCTAGTTTCCCTAGTAGGGTTCGTTATAGGTTTTTTTTTTGTTATTGGAAGTTCTTCCAAGGTGGGCGGAATGTTCGGCCGTTATATCAATGTTCCCCTTTTTTGTCTGGCGTTGTGTGGTGGAGGGGGCAATTGAAGGGTGATGCGCATAGCATATTTGTGCCACTTGCTGACTGCCAGCCAATTGAGCAGCCCACTTCTCGGAATGTTGATTTTTTGCAAAGTGATCTATTTATTTATTGTGATTTATTACAAGTGTCGTCTCATCTTGTATTGTGATCTGGACCCGGGATCCTGGAAGCAAGGAGGATTTGGACATGAAGGTAGGCCTATGTTATTGTGCACTTAGCCATTTAAATTGTTCAACTTGCTACCCAACGCCAGACAGCCCAAATTTTCTCGATATAATTGATACAGTCCACAAACCAGAGTGCTGTTCAAGCCAGCCTCTGTCGAATAAACAAAGTCCATCTCGAAGTAGAAGGTGTCAGGAGCGTTGAAATGATTTATGGAGGAACTGAGATAACATGTCTTTTCAATATTCACCTTGATTTGATTTGCTTCAACACCAATTTCGAATGTTCTCTACCACCTGTTCTCCCCCACTCTGCATCTCCTGGATAGTATCACCTATGATGAGAAAGTTGGCATCATCGGCAAACAATACACTACTGGCTCCTGGTATATTACTAGGGAGATTGTTGATGAATAAGGAGAATAATATAGGAGCAATTATTGTTCCCTGTGTTACTCCTCTCTCCAATTCACTGCAATTGGATCTGTATTTATAATTTTTCACATTCCGGTTTTTTGCATCAATTTCAACCACCTGAGATGTTATGAACGATCTCAACCAATCAAATTCAGATCCTCTGAATCCATAGTGATGAATTTTTCTCATCAAGATATCGTAATCAAGACTAACAAAAGCTTTTTTCAGATCAATGAATAAACCTAAAGCCTTCTTATTGTTATCCAGGGCGTCATAAATTTTGAACAGAAAATCATTAACAGCATCAGTACTGTATGGTAGTGGATTTTCCTAGCTGAAATCCAAATTGGCATGATGAATCGATCCTATTTGATTTCAGGTGCCTGGATATTGTTATTTCTGCTAATTTTTCAAATAACTTGGACAAACAGCTTGTTATTTGTATAGGACGGAAGTTACAAACATCTTCTGTTGATCCCTCTTTATGAATGGGAAACACCCTTTCAAGTTTCAGTTGATGAGGGAAGGTACCTGAGCTGAATGATAATTATGTTCATCAACCTTGTTATTGGAGCAATGATTGGGTTTAAGCATCCCTCCATTATTCTACGTGGTATATCATCCAATCCGCTTGTCATTTTGCTCTTCAATTGCTTAGGAAAATATTGTAACAGCTACTACAAGATTTGAGAAAGTCAACTTCAATCCATGTTCTATAATTTATTCTAAAAATTCATGGTTATTATTGGTTATTAAAAATTCATTCCACTGATATCTTCCTGTTATGCATACATTTTGAAGTGTAGACATCATTTTCAAATTCACTTCATATGTCATCAGGGTAGGAGGCATAAAGTTTGTTCCCAGCTTGTGGTATGGCCTCCTCCTGTGATTCTTTTTGAACAACAGCAGAGAGTATGGTATTTAAATCTCATCAGTAAAATTTTCTAGACATATCAGCTTATAATTATCATGTTTCTTACTATTTACATTTTACATTTCCGGTAGCCTGTATCATATTCACATGTTCTGTTTTATGTATTTTTAAAAATCTTGTGTCATATTTTTGGGGGAATTTTGTTTCTCTAAATTATTTTCATCATCTCCTATTCGCGCCCTCAAAACTTTTGCACCCTCGGCAAAATGTGTGTCTGCCCATTTATAGCATGGGGCCTGGGAATCTACTTTTCTCAACTTTGAGCGCTCATGAAAAGTTCAAAAATGTCAAACAAAGGAACAAATTATATGAATCATATTGAAAACCTCTTCCTCTTCCCAACCATATCCATAGGTTGATCCGTATGATGATATTCATAATAAAAAGAAGGATTGGGGGAGAAGCGACAGCTGACACGCTAACAGATTCAACACGAAACTATTGAAAATGGTTACAAAAAGTAGGTTTATAAGATAGAATTAGAGTACCCTTTAAAATTGATAAGACAAGAATAAAAATTGTAAATATAGTATATTACTAGTATGAATGAGTAGACTTTTATTGGAAATGTATTTTTATTTTTATAACCTGACAATGGTGTGATCACCAAAACTAGTAGTTACAATTTGTATTCTTGTTTTATCATTTTACTTATTTCAAAGGGTACTATAATTCTACTTCATAAATACAAGAAAGTAGCCCTGAATAATTTTCATACATTCTACAAAGTAGGTTATATTTTGTAATAACTGAATCAATAAATCAATCGATATAAATTCAAGTTCTTAGTCCAAAAAAATTGGTTTGAAAATAAATTAGAAAACCAAATCAAATTCAAAGTATAGGACCTACTTCTCTCATCCGTATCTTGGAAATGTTGATTGAATAAGGCATGCCCGCCAGATCGACATATTTCCAAATCTTCTTTGGTGAGTGTTTGAGTTTCTTGATTTGATTTGAAAACTTGAAAAGCTGTGAACAAAGTTTCTCTAAAAAGCTCTATTGAACAATATTTCTATTACCTTAAAAAACTTACGTGGTACTTCTAGTGGCTTGGAAGCCACCTGTAGAAATAGTAGTATAGTAATATTCTCAGGAATAACTTCGATCTTCAGATAAATTTTTAAAAGCTTATTGACAAATCATTTATTGTTATTGACAGAATATGGGATTTGGGACATACGAGGTGTGGCTATAAAGTAACCAGACTGATTCTCTCACAGAATTAGGGCGGTTGCAGACGAACCACAATCGCATGTGGGATGTGGGACTGACATACCACAGAACAATATGACTAAGGCCGGTTGCAGATGAACCACTATTGCATGTGGGATGTGGGAGCAAATATTTCCCTTCTGTGGTACCACAAATGCAGCGCATAGGGCAGGCATGTCAGTGGCACTGATACTTCCACATGACGTTGTGCGCTGTGGTAGTGATTATTTTCCTTGCAATTGTGGTACCACTGGTTTGAGCACTACACTTCCCCTAGCTTCTGTACCACTATCACAGTCGCTGTGATAGTGTTCCCTCAAATTTGATAGGAACATATAATAAAAACACTCGAGTATGATACAAATATCTGAAAACTGTTGCACTAATGCACGTTTTCTCAAATGTAGTGTGGAAGACTCTCTGCATTGGTCATATTGTTCTGTGGTATTTTTCTCGGTCCCACATCCCACATGCGATAGTGGTTCATCTGCAACCGGCCTAAGAAAGCAATAAACGGTATTGTAGTGTGGAGTGTCAAGCTTCTCATTCAAATAAGTCATCTCCCAAGTCTGTAGATGAATTAGTTGGTCGTGAACCGTTGGTCAACCCGAAAATTGTTGCTGGGCTGTTTTATTGTCTTGGAAAAATGAAAAGTATAACAATAGAAGACGACAAATTTCATGTGCAACTTGAGGAACTTAACCCTTGATCCAAATCGATTAAAATTTCTAGACTAATATCTCTCGTGAATATGGTGATTGATTGCAAATAGTTGAACAGCTTAAAATAATTTAGTCTCTCTCCCACACAGGCACTCACATCTTCCATTATCAACAGACGATGGAATTATCATGTGTTCTTCCAAGGATGAATAATATTATTATCCTTTTCATGTCCTTCAGTGAGTATTAGTAGAAACAAAAGGAGGACTCTCGGACACAAGTGTCCCAGAGTCCTCCTTCACCTCAAGGTCATCCAGGTCAACCAAACCTAACCTAAAGGTCACCAAGGTCAACCAAACCTAACCTCAAGGTCATCTAGGTCAACCAAGCCTAACCTCAAGGTCATCCACGTCATCCAAACCTAACCTCAAGGTCATCCAAGTCAACCAAACCTAGCCTCAAGGCCATCCAGGTCAACCAAACCTAACCTCAAGGTCATCCACGTCATCCAAACCTAACCTCAAGGTCATCCATGTCATCCAAACCTAATCTCAAGGTCATCCATGTCAACCAAACCTAACCTCAAGGTCGAAAAAAGAAAATAAAAAAAAAAAATAAATAAAAAAAAAAAATTTTTTTAAAAATAGAAAAAAAAAGAAAAAAAAAATTAAAAAAAATTAAAAAAAAAACATAAAATCGGGAATAAATGGGAAAAAAGGGAAAAAAGGGAAAAAAAATCCCTAAGCATCTTGAACTGGGGCTATAAAAGGAGTTGTTCTGCAAGGAGTGGGACATTGTATCTTGTGCAGTCGTGCCGCCAGTACATGTGTGTGCTGCCAGTACGTGTGTGTGTGATTTTCGTGTATTGGTTTTGGATTACTTTCATCTTTATCAACATCAAGAGTAAGTACCAGTGCATTTTATAGTTATATATATATATATATATATATATATATATATATATATATATATATATATATATATATTCATATTATATTCCTGATTTGACAATGAAATTTAAAAGAGTTGAATTTTGAAGTAGATGGTTTGAGACTGTCAATTAAATTCTAAAATGACTTAAATTCAAAAATGACTAGTTTAATTATGAATTAGGTTCCAATACATAGAGTAAATGACATAGTCAAAAATGACTAGTGTAATTATGAATTAGGTTCCAATACATACAAGTTGAGAGTTTAATTGTGAATTATGTTCTTTGAGTTGGTGGTTGTAATTCATCCTAACCTAAAAAATGTATAACAAGTCTTTGCCATAGAATTAGGCTGTACCCACAGTATGTTTGACATTGATAGTGTGTATGTCGTTTCAGACATAGAAGTAGATCCCCTATCACGAAGTAGATCCTAGACCCCCATTCACATTCCCCACCCCCACCATACAGCTCCCAACCATCATCTCCTAGAACATTCAATATAAACACCTATGAACCCCCATCCCCGATCCTAGATATTGATACTGATTCACCGCCTTCATCCCCAACATCTGTTGATAGTGATGGAGGTATATATATAGAGTTGAATACTGCATACCATACTTATACAATATTGTTTTGCATTGTTCCAGATGAGCAAAGCTGCACGATGTCAACAAACAGCAGACTCAGTGGACGAGTTTGTTGTTCTGGAGGAGGCATTTAAATCCCGACTCACGACTCTATACTACAATAATGCATACAAGGATGAGCCTGCCAAAGATTTCCACACCTTTCTGAACGATCTGAAGGATAAAATTGTTCACATCATCAGTCAGCAACACCAGACACATGGAGCAATGAAGTTCAATCTAGTATTGGAGGCAACATATTTCCGCAGCACCCTTGATAAGACCTTCTTCAAACAAGAAGAGTTTCAGAATGTCGGCTTCAAAACTCCAAACTACACCATCTTCAGTATCATCAATCTTCCAGACATCATCAACCAAGCATGCATGACCCTACTGGATGAGGAGTCGAAATTCGAAGGAAATTCCAGTGATGGAGTTTGCTTATCATTGATGGATTGCTCATCAGGATTAGCAAACATACTCCCCTGCGTGGATCATCCTACATCAGTCTTCCACCTCTTCTATCAGCACGAAAGGCAATCATCAATCCTATAAACATGGACCAGCAATGTTTCAAATGGGCCATCCTCGCCAAACATGTACAAGGCAGTCATCCTGAACGAGTCAATGAGCGATACCATCAATTGGAAGAGAGATACAACTTTTTAGGCATTGGATTTCCCACTACCATCAGTCAAATCGATATATTTGAGAAAGATAATCCAGAGGTATCAGTTAATATTTATGGTGTGGATGAGAAGAACATTATATTTCCAAGAAGAGTTGGAAATGCAATGAAGGCAGATCACTTTGATCTTCTCCTCCTCTGTGAGAGTAAGGATGATGATGATATTGAAAACAGCACCCTTGAGGATGACAATGAACATAAATTAAATAGTCACTACTGCTACATTAAAAATTTTGAAAGACTTGTGAGATCCCAACTCACAAAATGTAAAAGTAAAATTATCATCTGCAGACAATGTTTCACCCATTACACCCTCGACAGAGATGGAGAACGCAGGATGGCTGAGCATGAGGAGTATTGTGCTAGCAATAATACAGCAAGAATCATCATGCCACAGGTTGGAGCTTGAGCTTGAGCTCCTTACTGACTATGACATGTACATGTTTATCGAGCGAGGTATCAGAGGAGGAATAACAAATTGTATACACCGTCATGCTGTAGCCAACAATGCCTACACAGGAGCGTCTATTGACCCTGAGAAGCCTACATCATATCTCCTGTACACAGATGCAAACAACCTTTACGGCTGGGCAATGTGCCAACCACTTCCATGCCGGAAATTCCAGTGGATGAAGAAAGATGAGTTGGAGGGGGTGAGCAGAGGTATTGAGGGTGTTGGAGATGTTCAAAAGATTGGCTACATCTTGGAGGTGGACATTGAGTACCCTTCTGAATTGCATGATGAGCACAATGACTTCCCATTTCTCGCAGAGAACAAGAAAACTCTTAAATCTGATTATGTACAACTCATGACAGCTCTAAGCAATCGTGAACATTAAGTATGTCACTACCGCACCCTAAAACAGGCAGTACAGCATGGATTGAAAATCACTAAAGTTCATCGAGGTGTAAGGTTTGAGCAGGAGGACTCCCTAGCACCCTACATCATGCTTAATACAAAGCTAAGACAGCAGTCAAAGAACAAGTTTGACAAAAATTTCTTCAAACTTATGAACAATGCCGTGTTTGGTAAAACGATGGAGAATGTGCAAAAAAGAATGAGCATGGAGCTAGTGAATGATGAGAAGCGTTTGAAGAAACTGATTGCTCGACCAGTGTACAAGGACCGCATCATCTTTGGTGAGAATATCTGTGCTGTTATGATGCATAAAGAGAAGGTGGAGCTCAGTAAGCCTATCTATATAGGGTTATCAGTGCTTGACATCAGCAAAACCCTCATGTATGAATTCCATTATAACATCATGAAGCCCATCTACAATGACTGTCTTCAACTCTTATATCAAGATACTGATAGCTTATTCTACCTTGTCAAGACAGAGGACATGTACAAAGATATCATCAACAACCAGCAACTGAAAGATACCTTTGACACTTCAGAGTACCCTGCAGACCACCCATGCTACTCGGATGGAAACAAAATGGTGCTTGGAAAGTTCAAAGAAGAATATGCTGGCCGAGCGCCACTTGAGTATGTAAGCCTACGATCAAAGCTATATGCCTTTAGGTGTTACAATAGTGATCCAAATCAGCTTACAAGTGGATTGATAAAAAAAGCTAAAGGAGTGAGGAGACCAATACTTGGGCAAGAACTCTCAAAAATGCATCCAGATGCTGAACGTTACATAGGCTCCCAAGACTATCTAGATTGTCTATATGGTGATGAAGATATCTATAGAGAACAAGTGATGTTTGGCACTAGGAAACATCAGATCATGACTCAAGTCATGAGAAAGAAGGCACTGAGCAAAGCTGATGAGAAGAGGTATATTCTAGATGATGGAATTACAACTCTTGCACATGAACATTACAAGATCCCCACTCTAGCACACATTGATGAGGAGAAGGATGAGGAGGCAGAGGAGGAGGATGAGGCGGCAGAGGAGGATAAGTCACACAACAGCAGTGTTACACTATGGCCAGATGAAGAAATGAATATATCTGACAATGATGACGATGATGATAACTCATACCCTTCTGCGGCTAAACGCCCGCACACCCCATCATCGCAAGATCAGCTCATTGATGAAATCAACAAAGATGGCTCAGCATCTCAGTATAGCATACTGAGAAAATTGCTTGAAAAGTGACATCATACCTCATGCCAGGAAGTGTCAACAAATCCACTGTGCATACAATCTGCGCACATGTCTTCACCCTACATTCACATCGCATGACTTTTTGGAAGTGGTCTTCATCAGTTGAGGTCTGTGCAGCGTGCTGTAAAGATGCCGCCCATCACCCCACCACCGCCGCCAGTCAGCCCACCACCGCCGCCAGTCGCCCCACCATTGCCACCAGTCGCCCCACCATCGTCACCAGTCGCCCCACCATCGCCGCCAGTCACCCCACCAACGCCGCCAGTCGCCCCACCACCGCCACCAGTCAGCCCACCACTGCCGCCAGTCGCCCCATCATTGCCACCAGTCAGCCCACCACCGCCACCATTCGCCCCACCATCATCAGTTGAGGTCTGTGCACAGTGCTGTAAAGAACTAGCATCAGCTGCAACTAGAACTCCAGCTACTACTCCAGCTAGTACTCCCGCTGTTACCACTACCACTGCTCCAGACCCAGTGCCAACATCAGCCTGCAGTGGAGCAAGCAGATATGTGTGAGTGTGGAGACTGTCTACTAGTGACCAGCAACCAATGGATTGTGCAACCATTTCTGAAGTTTGGAGATAAGGATCTACCAGAACCATTTGGAACAGCTCAAAACTTTCAAGAGACACTAACATCCATTTTTCACGACGCTGAAGTATCAAGCTGCACCAATCTATGTGAGGGAGCAGCCATCTTGAAATTCTCATTCAGCAGAGGATTCTGCGAAATAAGTGATAGATTGGGTGAATTATATCACTGGATAGTTCTCGATATATTGGACTGAATCTATTGAATTGTAATGTAAATAATCTTATTATTCATATGAATGCTCAGTTATATATATATATATTATGCTATGTATCAATAAAAGAGAGAGTGTGTTATTTCAAGAGAAAGATGTTGTACATCTTATTCCATACACCCTTCAACTTCTAGAGTAAGCACTGTTAGACATTTAAGATAGAGTAAATACAATAGGAAGCATCCTACTATGATAAACTTGTCTTTATCATACCATGCAGGAAGTTCATGATGGTTGAGCTCAACAGCCTGATGCCTATATAAATGCTAATTAGCAAGTTCATATATCCAGTATGGATAAGACAGTATTAGCACAAGAGCTGCACAAGCAAGCTTGTTGGAATTTCCCTAACAAGAAAGGTTACAGTCAAAGGTCTTCATGACCTCTATCAAGCTGACCTTGTTGAGATGATACCATATGCTCGACAGAACAAAGGTTATAGATACATAATTACTATTATCAATTGTCTTAGTAGGTTTGCCTTTGCTATACCAATTAAAAGCAAGTCAGCCGATGATGTGGTCAAGGCAATCAGATACAGAAAATAACTCTTTCCTTATTCCTACTGGGGTGATTCTTCCTCTATCCAATAGTTTGACACATACAATGCTTCAAGGTTTTCAAACTGTAAAGTATATCAACTATTGTTCCTACAGTATACCTGTTTGATTGCAATAGTGACCAATTCTGGCCCTTCTTGTAACTCCTATACTATATATACTTTAACAACTATGTCCAAGCTCATTGCAGCTTGCTGTAAGTGAGCAGTGACTGAACAGTGACTGATCAGTGACTGATCAGTAACTGAACAGTGACTGAACAGTGACTGATCGGTAACTGAACAGTAACTGAACAGTGACTGATCAGTGACTGATCAGTAACTGATCAGTGACTGAACAGTGACTGAACAGTGACTGATCAGTAACTGAACAGTGACTGAACAGTGACTGATCAGTGACTGAACAGTGACTGAACAGTGACTGAACAGTGACTGATCAGTGACTGATCAGTAACTGATCAGTGACTGATCAGTAATTGAACTGACTGACTGACCACTGAGTGGATGACCCAATTATGCCATACAGACATGTGACAGGAGGAGTGAGGGTCATTGAGATTGTCCATATGTCATGTCTGAGCATGGAGTGGGAGTCGTTGAAAATATCTATCTTCAATGCCATTTTGATCTCTAGAGCAGCATGGCCATGTTGATCTAGAGTCTCCCATGGACATCTTGATCTAGTAGGTCTACCATGGACATATTGATCTGGAGTGATAGGTCTCCATGACCATGTAGAGTGATAGGTCCTGCATGACCATCTTCAGCTAGAGTCCCTTAATGCTGGTGGGTGTGGCCATTGGTCATGTGACAGAGGGAGTTGGAGTGGGGTCGCCTAAAGTAAAGTAAGGTGATTTTTTACCTATATGAATTAATGAAACTCTCAATCAATGGCTAACACATAAAATGAGGTTTATTTCATACATGTTTACATCATTACATGAGAGTAGTTTTAGACAGTGGATCAGCCAATGAGGGTTTATTTCTTTATTATCATATTACAAATGGTGATACATTCGATATTAACTGATTGGTGTGATGAGGGGCTACTACCAAATTGAAGCCGTCTTGGCCTCGGCCAGTGGGATGATTGGTGGCAGTGACAATGGTGGGGCAACTGGCGGCGGTGGTGGGCTGACTGGTGGCGATGGTGGCCTGACTGGTGGCGACTGGTGACAATGGTGGGGCGACTGGCAGCGGTGGTGGGACGACTGGTGACAGTGGTGGGGTGATGGGCGGCATCTTTACAGCTCGCTGCACAGACCTCAACTGATGATGACCGCTTCCAAAAAGTCTTGCGATGTGAATGTAGGGTGAAGACATGTGCGCAGATTGTATGCACAGTGGATTTGTTGACACTTCCTGGCATGAGGTATGACGTCACTTTTCAAGCAATTTTCTCAGTATGCTATACTGAGATGCTGAGCCATCTTTTTTGATTTCATCAATGAGCTGATCTTGCAATGATGGGGTGCGCCGGCGTTTAGCCGCGGAATGGTATGAGTTATCATCATCATCATCATTGTCAGATATATTCATTTCTTCATCTGGCCATAGTGTAACACTGCTGTTGTGTGACTTATCCTCCTCTGCCTTCTCATCGTCCTCCTCTGCCTCCTCATCAATGTGTGCTAGAGTGGGGATCTTGCAATGTCCATGTGCAAGAGTTGTAATTCCATCATCTAGAATATACCTCTTCTCATCAGCTTCGCTCAGTGCCTTCTTTCTCATGACTTGAGTCATGATCTGATGTTTCCTAGTGCCAAACATCACTTGTTCTCTATAGATATCCTCATCACCATATAGACAATCTAGATAGTCTTGGAAGCCTTTGTAACGTTCAGCATCTGGATGCATTTTTGAGAGTTCTCACCCAAGTATTGGTCTCCTCACTCCTTTAGCTTTTTTTATCAATCCACTTGTCAGCTGATTTGGATCACTATTGTAACACCTACAGGCATATAGCTTTGATCGTAGGCCTACATACTCAAGTGGCGCTCGGCCAGCATATTCGTCTTTGAACTTCCCAAGCACCATTTTGTTTGCATCCATGTAGCATGGGTGGTCTGCAGGGTACTCTGAAGTGTCAAAGGTATCTTTCAGTTGCTGGTTGTTGATGATATATTTGTACATGTCCTCTGTCTTGACAAGGTAGAATAAGCTATCAGTATCTTGATATAAGAGTTGAAGACAGTCATTGTAGATGGGCTTCATGATGTTATAATGGAATTCATACATGAGGGTTTTGCTGATGTCAAGCACTGATAACCCTATATAGATAGGTTTATTGAGCTCCACTTTCTCTTTATGCATCGTAACAGCACAGATATTCTCACCAAAGATGATGCGGTCCTTGTACACTGGTCGAGCAATCAGTTTCTTCAAACGCTTCTCATCATTCACTAGCTCCATGCTCATTCTTTTTTGCACATTCTCCATCGTTTTACCAAACACAGCATTGTTCATGAACTTGAAGAAATTTTTCTCAAACTTGTTCTTTGACTGCTGTCTCAGCTTTGTATTAAGCATGATGTAGGGTGCTAAGAAGTCCTCCTGCTCAAACCTTACACCTCAATGAACTTTAGTGATTTTCAATCCATGCTGTACTGCCTGTTTTAGGGTGAGGTAGTGACATACATAATGTTCACGATTGCTTAGAGCTGTCATGAGTCGTACATGATTATATTTAAGAGTTTTCTTGTTCTCTGCGAGAAATGGGAAGTCATTGTGCTCATCATGCAATTCAGAAGGGTACTCAATGTCCACCTCCAAGATGTAGCCAATCTTTTGAACATCTCCAACACCCTCAATACCTCCGCTCACCCCCTCCAACTCATCTTTCTTCATCCACTGGAATTTCCGGCATGGAAGTGGTTGGCACATTGCCCAGCCATACAGGTGGTTCGCATCTGTGTACAGGAGATATGATGTAGGCTTCTCGGGGTCAATAGACGCTCCTGTGTAGGCATTGTTGGCTACAGCATGATGGTGTATACAATTTGTTATTCCTCCTCTGATACCTCGCTCGATAAACATGTACATGTCATAGTCAGTAAGGAGCTCAAGCTCAACTCTAGTATATTTCAGCATGACATCAAAGGAAAAGCCTGGAGATGTGAAGTAGTGAGCACAATCCAAATCATAAGTCTTCATGCATACATCACGGAAGCTCTCAAAGACATCGGCCAACAGGAGAACATCTGTTTTCAAGTATAGGTCACTGTACTCTCCCAGAGTTCTACAACTGAATTGGTTCCACACAGTTTGAGCATGTTCATAATCATCACTGCTAACACTCCTATCAACCAGCTTGCTGAAAAATGCCTCTTTGGGCGGTAGCAATGTTTCTTCGAGTCTCTGCCATGAATCGCAGTAGTCGTATGGAAACACTCCTTTCCTTGAGACAAGGCTCAATTTGTTTCCAAACACCTTAGCAGTATGTGGCAGCACTTTGGACAAGTCTCCTGGATTCGATGCTGATTTGACTAGGTTGGTAACCAGATTGTCTAAACTATCAGGTGTAAACCGGAATGTATCGATGAATCGAAGGTGCATTTTTGGAGATATTCGTTTGGTGAATGATATATACTTTTCCGATGAGTTTGGGATGACAAACAGCCGATCCTTATCTCTACCCAGCTCTGGAATAATGAGGTGTGTATCATAGTTTGAAGAGTTGTGGAGAAACACTGGTATGAATGATTGTCGCTGTTGCTGCAGGTTGCATTTACGGCATAATGCATTCCGGTAGATACCAGTTATATGACAATGGTCATACACCTTATCGTCATTGAACTGTTCATTGCAGGCCTCACAGAAGTCGACCACATTATGTCATGCTTGCTCTCTTTTGGTTAGTGGGAGCAACTTGATATTCCTACAGTCAATTGCCTCATCTAAATCTTTTGCATACATGGTGAGGGTCTTCATGAAATAATGTTTGGCGGCATCAGGACCCCTGTAGACAATCAGCTCATGAGGGATTAGGTTAGTGATTGTCAGCCAGGAATCTTATAAATCTGAGTCCCGCACAAAGTATAAGCAGTAACTCATTGGCCGATGATACTGAATAACTTTGGTAGCTTTACCAATCCATTGTTCATTGTCTTCATCAGGTTTCTCCAGGATGCACTCAAAATCGGTGTATGCTACAACAGGTACTCTATACTTTTGCACATGTTTCTCAAACTTTAAGGTTGAAGGTTTACCATCTTTTCCAACCTGTGGCATGATGATTCTTGCTGTATTATTGCTAGCACAATACTCCTCATGCTCAGCCATCCTGCATTCTCCATCTCTGTCGAGGGTGTAATGGGTGAAACATCGTCTGCAGATGATAATTTTACTTTTACGTTTTGTGAGTTGGGATCTCACAAGTCTTTCAAAATTTTCAATGTAGCAGTAGTGGCTATTTAATTTATGTTCATTGTCATCCTCAAGGGTGCTGTTTCCATCATCATCATCATCCTTACTCTCACAGAGGAGGAGAAGATCAAAGTGATCTGCCTTCATTGCATTTCCAACTCTTCTTGGAAATATAACGTTCTTCTCATCCACAGCATAAATATTAACTGATACCTCTGGATTATCTTTCTCAAATATATCGATTTGACTGATGGCAGTGGGAAATCCAATGCCTGAAAAATTGTATCTCTCTTCCAATTGATGGTATCACTCATTGACTCGTTCAGGATGACTGCCTTGTACATGTTTGGCGAGGATGGCCCATTTGAAACATTGCTGGTCCATGTTTATAGGATTGATGATTGCCTTTCGTGCTGATAGAAGAGGTGGAAGACTGATGTAGGATGATCCACGCAGGGGAGTATGTTTGCTAATCCTGATGAGCAATCCATCAATGATAAGCAAACTCCATCACTGGAATTTCCTTCGAATTTCGACTCCTCATCCAGTAGGGTCATGCATGCTTGGTTGATGATGTCTGGAAGATTGATGATACTGAAGATGGTGTAGTTTGGAGTTTTGAAGGCGACATTCTGAAACTCTTCTTGTTCGAAGAAGGTCTTATCAAGGGTGCTGCAGAAATATGTTGCCTCCAATACTAGATTGAACTTCATTGCTCCATGTGTCTGGTGTTGCTGACTGTTGATGTGAACAATTTTATCCTTCAGATCGTTCAGAAAGGTGTGGAAATCTTTGGCAGGCTCATCCTTGTATGCATTATTGTAGTATAGAGTCGTGAGTCGGGATTCAAATGCCTCCTCCAGAACAACAAACTCGTCCACTGAGTTTGCTGTTTGTTGACATCGTGCAGCTTTGCTCATCTGGAACAATGCAAAACAATATTGTATAAGTATAGTATGCAGTATTCAACTCTATATATATACCTTCATCACTATCAACAGATGTTGGGGATGAAGGCAGTGAATCAGTATTAATATCTAGGATCGGGGATGGGGGTTCATAGGTGTTTATATTAAATGTTCTAGGGGATGATGGTCGGGAGCTGTATGGTGGGGGTGGGGAATGTGAATGGGGGTCTAGGATCTACTTCGTGATAGGGGATCTACTTCCATGTCTGAAACGACATACACACTATCAATGTCAAACATACTGTGGGTACAGCCTAATTCTATGGCAAAGACTTGTTATACGTTTTTTAGGTTAGGATGAATTACAACCACCAACTCAAAGAACATAATTCACAATTAAACTCTCAACTTGTATGTATTGGAACCTAATTCATAATTACACTAGTCATTTTTGACTATGTCATTTACTCTATGTATTGGAACCTAATTCATAATTAAACTAGTCATTTTTGAATTTAAGTCATTTTAGAATTTAATTGACACTCTCAAACCATCTACTTCAAAATTCAACTCTTTTAAATTTCATTGTCAAATCAGGAATATAATATAAATATATATATATATATATATATATTATATATATATATATATATATATATATAACTATAAAATGCACTGGTACTTACTCTTGATGTTGATAAAGATGAAAGTAATCCAAAACGAATACACGAAAATCACACACACACATACTGGCAGCACACACACGTACTGGTGGCATGACTGCACAAGATACAATGTCCCACTCCTTGCAGAACAACTCCTTTTATAGCCCCAGTTCAAGATGCTTAGGGATTTTTTTTCCCTTTTTTCCCATTTATTCCCGATTTTATGTTTTTTTTTATTTTTTTTTTTCAATTTTTTTTTTAATTTTTTTTTTTTTTTTAATTTTTTTTTCTTTTAATTTTTTTTTTTCACCTTGAGGTTAGGTTTGGTTGACTTGGATGACCTTGAGGTTAGGTTTGGATGATGTGGATGACCTTGAGGTTAGGCTTGGTTGACCTAGATGACCTTGAGGTTAGGTTTGGTTGACCTCGGTGACCTTGAGGTTAGGTTTGGTTGACCTGGATGACCTTGAGGTGAAGGAGGACTCTGGGACACTTGTGTCCCAGAGTCCTCCTTTTGTTACTACTAGTATTCCCAGGGATGAGACCTAGTGCAGTCAAATTTTCATATCATAAACCTACAATCTTCTAAATTTCGTGAAAATCGTTAGAGCTGTTTTTGAGATCCGTTGGATATAAATATATAACCAACCATATAAATAACCAAATATATAAATATTTACAGAAATAGCTATAATAGGATAATGTACATAATATAATAGGATTTTTTAAATCTACTGACCGAATCGTCCAGAAGTTTTCAGTGTCGCTGGATTTGCTACGTTCCTTTTCCTGCCAGCCTGTAAGAAATTGAATATTGAGGAAGTGAGAGAGATTACTATAGAAAGTCAAATCATAGAAAAGAGAGATGACAATTAACAAAAATTTTGAACTTATGAGAGTATAAAAGAGATGACTCATATCAGCTTTTCATTGTCCAACTTGTGAATGCCATTCCAGAATATTGACATTTTCACCGAAGACTGTATCAGGTTATGTGATATTCAGTTCGGCTCAGCTTCAGTTGTACAGAGGAGGCTATAGTGAGGTTCATGTTATAATGGCAGTGTTTGATTAGAAATGGTATTGCTATCCTTGTCTGTTATTCAACAAAGCACATAACTCCATCTCTTTCTCGCTTTGCTCTGTTTCCAGATCGTCTTTTAATGAAGTAGAATTAATAATCAATTAACAAAAAATTTCATCTCAATTCTATAAATTAATTATTAAATAAAAAAAATTATGGCTTAATAAAATATAATTAACTATTTTAAATGAGAATGGACAGTTAATATCAATAAACATCGATAAACCTGTATCTGCTACAGTCTACAGAAGGCATTAACAAGACAGAGTTTTGGCAACGTTTTCCTCCTATATTCTCCACTGCCATTATAACGTGGACCTCAATACAGTTGAATCTTTCAAGTTGAATCTTCTAGTAGAATTTTTTGCAAGATTCTGTGAATCTTTATTCATCCTCACACACGCATGATTGTTCACATTGACTCCCAGAATCAAGTATAGTTTTTCTTCTTCATTTTATAAGTTTATTTGTGACTAGCCGGCTGGCTTGCTTCACTTGCCTTGTTCGTCTAGCCAGGGGACAGAGCACCTGTAAAAGCACCTATATGGGGCGTAATTTTGAAGACCTCTCAAGACAATATTTCTAGACCCTAGCTGAGCCTGTGTACCAAATTTGAACATTTCTCTCAATTGGTTCATGAAACATGTGAGTAAACCTAGTAAAACGTAAGAAACGTAGGGAAAACGCAGTAAATCCGCCCATCTTGGGCGTATCTTCTGCTTAATTTTCTAAAGTCCTATCAGGACAACATTTCTAGACCGTTGCTGATCTTTTGTACGAAATTTGAACATGATCTGTCAGTAAGCTATTGAGGTGGGCTGGAAAATGCTGGAAGAATGCAGATTTTGGTTGTATGAATCAGTGCCATTTCATTTTTTGACCGAGCGAAGTGAGCTCTAAGAATCAAGTTGACGTTTTTGCATTTCTCTTTATGTTTATATGTTTATCTCCCATATAATAAGAGAGAGTAGGGTTGTGTTTGTTTGTTTGTTCGCATCAAAACATGCCAACTTGTGGATTGCATACCAGACGAACGGGAATGATTTAGATCTCCAAATTTTGCACATAAATTCTAAAAATACCAATCTCGTGCACCTGGAAGCCCAAATTTCAATTTTCCTTCTAGATTTTTCATAAATTATGTTCAAATTCAATTCATGGGAAATGACATTCTATACAGCATAGCTCACATATTGTTGTAAAATGTGTTTATTTATAAGTAAGGAAGTTATAACGTTGGTACAAGACATGATATTTTGAATGCAGCCGTGGTCTAGCGGTAGAGTACTCGGCTTTGGCCCAACTGTTCTCGGATCAAATCCCGTATCTTCCACTACCTTTTCGTTTCTAATTGAGAATACTACTGTACTATGACTTCAAAAATCTGGTCCGCCATCTTGGATCCGCTATTTTGAATGCAACTTGGTTTTTTTTCAATAGGAAGGTAGTCATGTGATACATGATCACAATACGAAATTTGAAGAAAAAATTAATGGCGAACACCGCATATCGATTCTCAAACCGTTTCAAAGATATTCACATTATTGATCAATACTAATCGAAGCAGAACAGTAAGAAAAAAGTATGAGAACGGCTTAGTATATAATAAAAAATGTGATTTCAAATTTGGGTGTAATTGGGGATCCTA
The DNA here is from genome assembly GCF_014356525.2 of Nilaparvata lugens. Lineage (NCBI taxonomy): Eukaryota > Metazoa > Arthropoda > Insecta > Hemiptera > Delphacidae > Nilaparvata > Nilaparvata lugens. The sequence continues at coordinate 10,751,357 of NC_052517.1, read as the reverse complement.
CTCATATTGAAAATCTACTTCGGTATGACTTCAAAAATCTGGTCCGCCATCTTGGATCTGCCATTTTGAATCCAACATTGTTTTTCTAAATAGGAAGGTATAATATACGTATAATAGGAAGGTTTTCTTAAATAGGAAATGGGAGTCTAATACATGGTTTCAATACGGAATTTCAAGGCAAAATGAATGGTGAAAACCGAACATTGATTTCTCAAACAGTTCAAAAGTTATTCTCATTCAAAGATACTGATAAATCATCCATCTATACTATAATAATAGTCCAGTCACTATAAACATTGGTGCATGCAATTGATATTGTAGTTTTGATTTTGAATATTTTATTTGGGTACATAAGAGAAATCCAGAACCAATTTCTTCATGCAGAGTTTCCTTGTACCCAAAAACCTCGTAATTTCGGCTCATTTTCCAGTTCTCTGTTATTTATGCCAAATCTCGTTATCGGAAAAAATGTGCTCTCGCCTTTTTTTAGATCATAGAGTTCTGAATGAAATGAGATCATTCGGAACTCCCCATCTCCAGTGAGTACTGAGTTATAATTTTTCAAAAATGAGTAAAATTTGAAGAAAAAATCAATTTTGATGAATTTTAGTTTTTGATCAACAATATCTTCCGATTGTTTACATTTAGATGTATAATCCAAAATTCCTCTAGGTGTATTTTTGTGTTCTACAATCTGAGATCAGGTAGAGTGCTCCATCTCATATTGATTTCCAGGTACACCTGACAACATTGCTGCTTGTATTGTGAAAAACACCTAATTTTCAGCTTCACCATCATCACCAACTACATTGTCCTCACATTGATATTTTGCACAATGACATAACATCATGAGATTATGTTCTATGAGAATCACCAGTAAGATGCACTTCATTTCAGTATTTCCTAGTGAAGAGGCGCGCTCAAGGACACCTCAAGGATCAAAATTTCAAACACTTATAACTTTTGACACAATGCTTAGATTTGATCGTACTACACTTATTCTTCTTGGCTATTCGAGGCGGTCCAAAATCATGCATCATAAGTCAAATTCGGTTGAAAAATAGAAAATGTATTGTTGAGTGTAGCCTACTTACGCCCATATTCCAATACACAAAAAATGGCCAATTTCTATATTGAAAGCTATGTATCTCGGTAACCCCATATCATATAATCATTACTTGAAATGTACAATATAATTTTTTCTTCCACTTGCTGTAAACGATTCATGAAAAATTATGATCGTAAAGTGAGATTCGATTGTTGAAGAAATTTGGAAATTGTAGATATTTTTCTCATATTAACGGTTTTGGCAGTTCTATGATAGGGAAGAGTGTTTCAAGATGGTTTTTAGGCAACTGAGCTCTTAGAGGATGAATTTATCTACATTAAATTTATTGTATCTACATTATCCTATTGTCCTTCATCTACATTAGAGGATGAATTTATTGAGCTCTTTGGGATCAATCGTGAGTTTCTATGATGTATAAGACTCGTTTTAGAAACTCTTGATCAACAGTAAAATCACGAAAAAAATGTAAAAACTGAAATCGTCATTTTTAAAATCTTCTGTAACTTTCGATTTGTATTGGAATTGAAAGTATTATTTATTGGAGTGGGTAGAGGAGGACAATTTTCACATCCTCACTAGATTTGGAAATTTTATCATTTTATCAAAGTATTTCACAAGAAAGCAGCTTTCAATATAGAAATTGGCGATTTGTTGTGTATTGGAATATGGGCTCAAGTGCACTCAACGATAAATTTTTCATTTTTCGACCGAATTTGACTCATGATGCATGATTTTGGACCGCCTTGACGAGCCTAGAAGAATGAAGTGTAGAACGATGAAATCTGAGCATTATGTCAAAAGTTATAGGTGTTTGAAATTTTGATCCTTGAGGTGTCCTTAAGCGCGCCTCTCCACTAGGAAATACTGAAATGAAGTGCATCTTACTGGTGATTCTCATAGAACATAATCTCATGATGTTGTCATTGTGCGAAATATCAATGTGAGGACAATGTAGTTGGTGATGATGGTTGAAGCTGAAAATTAGGTGTTTTTCACAATACAAGGAGCATTGTTGTCGGGTGTACCTGGAAATCAATATGAGATGGAGCACTCCACCTGATCTCAGATTGTATAGCACAAAAATACGCCCAGAGAGATTTTGAATTATACATCTAAATGGTAACAATTGGAAGATATTGTTGATCAAAAACTAAAATTCTTCAAAATTGATTTTTTCTTCAAATTTCGCTTATTTTTGAAAAATCATAACTCAGTACTCATTGGAGATAGAAAGTTCCGAATGATTTCATTCTATTCAGAATTATATAATTAAAAAAAAGCAATAGCAAATTTTTATGTCCGATTACGAGATTTGGCAGAAATAGCTGAAAACTGGAAAATGAGCCGAAAATACTAGGTTTTTGGGCCACCCAGTATCTAGCACAAGGAAATTTTGCATCAAGAAATTGGTTCTGGACTTCTTTTATGTACCCAAATAATATATTGATGAATCAGAACTTCAATATAAATTGCAAGCACACCGCCTTTTTTATGTCTATATTGACTGGACTATAACGGGAAGAACTGGCTTATATACCTAGCGGGATAGGAAAATTATGTTTGACGTATTTTTAAATTGCTTTAATTTTCAAATTGCAAGTTGATGTTCACGTCTGAACTGATGGACTGATCGACTTATCATTTTGCATAAATATTCTTTATCGAGGATGGTTGTTACAGGCCTATTTTCAATTTTCCAATATTTAATCACGTCAAGTTTTCAGTGTGTGAAGTTTTAAAATAGACCCTTGCGAAGCACGGGTTACCTGCTAGTATGTTCATATGTTGCGCATTCACGGCAAAACGCGGTAATCGATTTTCATGAAATTTGACAGATATGTTCCTTTTTAAATTGCGCGTCGACATATATACAAGGTTTTTGAGAATTTTGCATTTCAAGGATAATATAAAAGGAAAAGGAACTTCCTTCATACGCCAATATTAGAGTAAAGATCATACTATAGAATCATTCATCATAAATCAGCTGTCGAGTGGATTATAAATTGCATGCAATGACGCATGAGATTCAATATATCAATGTAACTTAGTGAGAAAACAGATTTTGTGTCGAATATTAGTTGCATGCAGTGAGGCATGCAATTGATAACTTGAAGTAGCATAGTATTTCTTATTTTATAGTACTTTTCTCTGCTTTCAACTCGGTAAGCTTTTGATGATAGTAGCATAGCGGTTTACATCAAATTATTAGCATTGTCGATACAACAACCCAAACAGCCATTAGTCGTTTATACACTGATATCTCGCCGACACGACAGGACAAAATTAATCTGAGAGTATTAGGAGAGACTGTAATTTATAACTGCGCGAGGTCTACTGTGCACAGAACTACTAATTTACCGAGCGAAGTGAGGTCTAAGATTCAAGTCGAAGGTTTTGCATTTCTCTTTATGTTCAAATGTTTATATGTTGCGCATTTACAGCGAAACGCAGCAATAGATTTTCATGAAATTTGACAAGTATGTTCCTTTTTGAATTTACATAAGGTTTTTTTAAATTTAGCATTTTAAGGATAATACAAAAGGAAAAGGAGTTCCCTCCGAACGCCAATATTACCGTGAAAATCAGACTATAGAATCATTCATCATAAATCAGCTGTCGAGTGGATTGTAAATCGCATGCCATGGCGCATCAAGTGGATTATAAATTGCATGCCATGACGCATCATGCTATTCAATATCTCAATGTAACTTGGTAAAAAAATCAGCTGCTATGTGGACATTAATTGCATGTCTCATTGAATGCAATTCTTATGCAATATTAAAAATGAACTATTGATTGCAATCCTATTATATTAAGCGATCGATTTCTGTATATCTGTTTATATTTTGATATCTGGTTATGTTAAACGGATCTCGAAAACGGATTTAAAGATTTTCACGAAATTTGGAACATAGTAGGTTTATGATATGAACATTCGATTGCACTAGGTTCAATCCTTTTGAAAACTCGCTGATTGACGGAGGATAATTCATCCTTGGCTGAAACAGCTGAGACTTTCGTCGTCTGTGGATAGTAAAAAAATGAGTGAGCGAGTGAGTCTGTGGAAAATCAAAATATCGCATCCCCGAAATTCATAAGCTGACGTATAGTAAGCTGTGAAAATTATAAACACGATCATTTAAGAGAATTGTGCTCTGTTTATCAATAAATTAATATAACGAGCGAAGCTCGGTGCCCCGATAATTTTTTTAAGAAGCGTGCCCATCAGTATCAATATTCTCACATTTGAAAAACTAATTTATTAATAGGTGATTGAAAATAAAAAAAATGATGAAATGAACTTAATAATGCCGAAGAAATAGTAATATTCTTGATTGAAGAAAATTAATTTTAAAATAGTTGAGAAATATTTTTATGAGATGAAAGATTATCAGGAAACTGGATAAATCATCATATGGGATACACATTCAAACATTAACTGAGTTTATTAGGTTTATTAGTTTATGAGTTTATTAACTAAAGTGAGTTTTTGATCTTGGAGAAAACAAATAACAGTCTTCTAGAGTGAATTATGATTCAACTGTGAATTGTAATTCAACCGAATCAACTTGAACAAGTGACATCAGATGGATGAGAAAACTGCGTGAGGTCAACTGTTCACAGAAATACTAGTTATATAATGATAGATTATGAATTCAATACATACTGAAAATACATCCTACTTTTTACACTCTATATTCATAAAGAACAGATTATTATATCAGAAGAGAAAGATTCGTAAAATCGTAATACAATAAACAACTTACATGAGATTTTTGTAGAAGAACAATTAGAAACAATACGTAAATGAACTTCATGTCGGATCTGAAATAAAATTGTGGAAATAAATTGTTGAAATAAAATTGAAATTGACGACTTCACCCAATTTGACAAACTGAACTAAAATACTGAGCCAAACAGCAGGCTCTAATATTCCTTCTCAATGAATAATGCAACCATATCATAATCTACGTAATTCGCCCGTCAGATTCACTACATCCTGTCAGCTGTCGTTCAAATGGGAAACATTCATATTATTTGTAAGCAATTATGACAGTTTGATTGAAAGTTTCATTGCAGGTGCAAATGAAAATAGTGCTTTAATTATTCGTAACGTCGGCTCTAGCTTCTTAGCAAAGATGTTGTGAATACACGAGCATTTTTGCATAGTTGACTATGAAACAGTAAAATTTAAATGTATTCAATTCCCTGGCTTGTCACTCATTTTTATTTGAATCATATTCATAGAAAAATGGTATAACACCCTTAATATTATTTCATAAATAAAAAAGTAGCCCTGAATAGTTAAGAAGATAGTGAATCTATACTTATAAAAATCTTATCTCAATGACTCACTGATCACGATTTCTGGAAAACTACTTGATGGATTGCAACAAAACTTAGAATATAGCTTCCTTATACGTCCTAGGTGCTCACTAAGAAATCTTTTGGAGATATTTCAACTCTAAGGATGATTTTTAAGGGTTCAAAGTTCGTCTCGTAGCATGTATATTCTTCTTCTCCCAATCTCTTAATTATAATTGGAAATATCCATATTATTATGTTACTATATAACTATAATCTAGAGAGAGTACCTATTCGAAACAGTTGATAACTGGCGACCAATTAATCATTTTGTCAGGTTGGCATTAAGTTGAGATTATTTCATTAGGTTGGCACCAAGTTGAAGAATGAATATTAGAATGCATTTATCGAGAACAAATTGATTGGGTACTGCTCCATCAATCAGAGCTATTCCTGGGAGTATTGATGATTTTTATTACTTTCCTTGCCCTATTATCATAGGTAAGGAAAGTATTGCTTAAAAATTAAGGTACCCCAATTTCTAAATTTTGTCTGTGTACACGATATATCATCGGAACGAAATTAACGGAATGACTTGAAATTTGGAACTTAAGGTCCTTACAATATAAGGATCCGACACGAACAATTTCGATCGAATGAAATTTAAGATGGCGACTAAAATGACGAAAATGTTGTCAAAAACAGGGTTTTTCGCGATTTTCTCGAAAACGGCTCCAACGATTTTGATCAAATTTATACCTAAAATAGTCATTGGTAAGCTCTATAAACTGCCACAAGTCCCATATCTGTAAAAATTCCTGGAGCTCCACTCCATCTATGCAAAGTTTGATTTTAGATTTCCAATTATCAGGCTTCAGATACAATTTAAACAGAGAAACCTAAGTGGAAAAGATTGAGCATGAAAATCTCTACAATTAAAGTTCAGAAACATTTTTGATTCCTTACTTCAATAGTAAGTCCAA